>NC_090320.1:30854681-31156310 GCF_040869045.1 Eurosta solidaginis
CCAACACCTCAACAGCTCAACCAAGAGCTGAAATAATTTGCATAGTTTTGCTGTTCTATTGTATAAGTGCGACTACATAAATGATAGTGTGTGTACTAAGCTCAGCTTGTATTCCTTACGGTATTTTTGACCATGCCAGTTCATGCATTTGGATCCCAGTATACTGTCTGACTGGCTGGTTTGCTGTTGGTGTATTATTGGGCCCATGAGAAATCAGAAAGTCGTGTAGTACTTATCTGCTGGTGGCGATTTGATTCAGTGATGAAACTGGAAGTGAAATGGGAGTTGATAGACTAAGCTTGATTTGGCTTCTGATGGCACTATTAAACTACTAAAGTGTGGAATAATGGATGGATGGCATAGAATGAATTGTGCATGACATAGACGTCATGTTAATAAATTTGTGTTTGGATATGTAGTAAAAAAAAACAAAAGTGCTCTTAAGAGCTAGGCTAGAAGGCACTTTGCCAGTTGTCTTATCTACAAAGAGAATCGATCAGTAGAATTAAGATACTATATGAAAGATTTAGTTGCCCAAGATGCAGGCTTTACGTTCTATTGAAGAACTACAGAGTAGATACTCTCAATATTCATCTACTAGATAACGAGATTTGAAAAGTAGTCGCCAAGGGCTATTTCATTTGATCGGAAACCCATCTGCCAATCAGTAGACAGCAACCTACCGAAGCAAATCTAAAGTCCGTACCTAGAGTCTTATTCGACTCGCATGTGCCTGCTCGGGCGCCAACAGATCCATATAACAGTAATAAGTGGTACCGAGATGATTTTGATTATAAAATAGCTGGATTCAATCTAGAGTGAGTTCAGAGATTCGCCGGTCACTGCTCTTTAAGTATTTCTTAGCCATGCAATATTATACTAAACTCAATAAGAGCTTTCGGTTTGGATGACATCTCAATCACCAACTTCAAAACCTCTGCAGTGACCGCGCAGCCTAAATTTTCGTATGCCAACAAGCTCCTGCAGAACACATCATACACAAGTATCCCTGCTTTTTAATTATCAGCAAAATTTCAGGATTCGTCCCACTGACTAGGATTGTCAGATGTCTGCTTCGTGCTACATTATCCATATATCTTGTTGGTTCTGAGCGGAAGACATTTATGTTAAACAGTAGTGTTGCGAGGACTGGCTGCTACGGCTTAGTTAAAAAGGTCAAAAAGTGGGTCTTGCGGGAAATGTAGACAAGACAAAGTACCTCTTGTCATCCAAGAAATTTTCGCCGCATTCGTGCCTTGCCATGTCACAGTTGATGGATATAAATTCGAGACTGTAAAGGGCTTCATCTATCTGGGAACCAGCATTAATGACGAAAACAATGTCAGCTTAGAAATCAAACGGACATTAACTCTTGCCAACAAGTGCTGCTTTGAACTGAGTAGGCATTTCGACCTACAAAAATCACGCTCTAAAAGTACTTTATCATACCTGATTTATGGCGCGTAATCATGGAAGGTGTCGAGAGAAGATGAGAAGGCTCTTGGGGTGTTCGAGAGAAAAATTCTCAGTAAGATTTACGGCCCTGTCGGTGTGCCAACAGCGAGTATCGAAGGCGATATAATGATGGACTGTTAGAGCTTTACGGAAATGTGAAGATAGTGCAGCGAATAAGTGTCCAAAGGCCTCGGGGGTCATATTATTCGAATGGACGAAGTTTCTTCGCCAATAAAGTATTTCAGTCGACTATGCAGTTTGGAAGCAAAGGAATAGGGGTTCTACACTGTTTTGGGGATACCGGGTGGAGGAAGACTTGACTTCCGTAAGGGATCGTAATTGACGTCAGTTATTACGATACAGGGTTAGCTGGCGTGACGCCGAAATCGCTTAAATGGTTAAGCGCCAATTAATGATGATGATGTCTGTTTAAGCTACCGAAACGGAACTCGCTCTTTTAATGTGAAGCTTATCACTTACTTTTCTTTTGCCTGCTTATTTATAAAGTACTCAATAGTTTTGACATCCCGTCCCAAAACTAACACATTTTTGACATATGTTGTAATTCGCCTAAAAATATGCAATTAATTTTGTACCGTTATAGATTTCCCATTAGGAATTTTCTAAAACTTAAGTTATTTTAGTTTCGTTCTGTTAGATTAACAAAGTTTACCAATAATTTTTTGTTTTTCTTTTTATTACAATTCCAGTCAGTGAAATGCTACAGACGGTCAAGATGTTAGCGCATTAATGAAATGGTCTCACTTTCGTTGAATTTTTGTATTAGCAGCTGATTAAAACGCTTCCGGTAAGTTGATTTTTAAAATAAGCTAGCAAACTATTTTCAACAAAATTTATTTTAAACTTAACTCTTTCTTGTATTTCACACACAGAGCATCGTCTTTCTCACTACCGATATGTGACAAGGTGAATACTGTAAGCTCTCTCCAAGCAGAAATAAATGACAATAGTAGCGCTGCTGCCAGTTTTATAGTCAACACAGAAGCTAATACCGCCAGCAACGGGCACCGAATTAGGTACTATCAAATCCTTGATTAAGGTGAAATACTGGAAGCGAATGATATCGCAAGGAAAAGTGTTAGCTCTTGCAGAAGTATTTCTAGGCAGTTCGAGTAATGCCACAACATAGCGTGTAGATGGCATTTCGTTTGATAATCCTACAAGTGTAATTATTTCAAAATTAGCGTGCCTAAAAATATGCAATGAATCAGTATGTATTTGAATGGACGCTTGATCTCATCGATCTGGAATTGCGCTCCAGAAAAAGGAGTGTTTTATTCTTTGTGATGGATTTGTAGACGTTCGCTTGTCTTGGCGGCACAAATAGCGGGTCAAAATTGCTAGCAGCTGTTGTGGGCAGTACTTTCATATCAACGTAATCAATCTATACTTGAAGAACAAATATCCCAGCAGTGAGTTTATATGATTGCTGATCTTCTAGTAGCTTACGATTATACTATGTTTATTTTTTTCCTCTTTTTCCAACAGCGAATACCTTGACCTCAGACGTAATGAAATTCTACCAAAAAAATGCGGCGACAGTTACAAGGTTTTGAGCCCGGGTCAAACTGCTTTAAAAAAGAAAACGAGGACCTGGTAACCGATGTCCGAAGTCTGCTTATATTATGGAGGAAACACTTATATGTGCAACTTAATGGAAAGAGCAATGAAACGCCAAGGGAAGATGACAACCCCGAGCCCGCGATCGATGACGATGGAATAAATGTTCCCCCACACGACGACCTGCGGAGCTATTCAAATAGTGCGACGAGGAGTTGGTAAAGCACATGCACCAACTTCTATGCAAAATATGGCCGAACAGTGCATGTCTGACGATTAGAATCTAAATTTTCTTAGCCCAGTTCACTAGAAGGGGGATCCTGCAAACTGCGCCAACTATCGCTGAATCAGCTTTCTTGATATCACATATAAGATCCTGTCAAGCGTAATGTGCGAAAGATTGAAGCCCAACGTGAATAGGCTGATTAGACCTTATCAGACCTGGTAAATCTATCATCGACTAGATGTTCATTATTCGCAAAGTCTCGGAAGAACCCGTAAAAAAAGAATTGATACACATCACCTCTACGTCGAATAACCTTTGCCGCTATGTCTGAATTTCCCCGAAAAACTTATATTAATAATTGGTGCTGGAGAAAATAATACTAGCTGCAGAACTTAACCGCTCTATAACAATAGTCTATTTAAGCGTGCAATTACTGGCGTATGCTGACGACATTGACATTATAGGCTCCAACACCGCGTTGTTTACTCCGAACTGAAAAAAAACCGGAACAAAACGAAATACCTGCTGTCATCAAGCAAAACTTTGCCATAGGTAGGCAATAGAAAAGTAAACTCCTCTCTCCGCAAACAAAAATCATGCTCTACAAGTCACTTATCGTATACGTTCTATATGGTGCAGAAGCATGGACCATGGCAACATCAGATGGGGCGGCTCTGGGAGTATATGAGATAAAAGTACAGACTCCGCCCAAGAAAGTATGCTTATCGGAAACCGCCTATGGAAGCAGAGAAAGAAGGCGGCCGCTACTCCGCTGGAAGACCAGGTGGAAAACGATTTAAATTCCCTTGGTGTGTGCACTTGGCGCCAGTTAGCACAAATCAATGCAAATATAAATTGTTAAATACCTTAATAGTATATACAAATATCAATTTGTAATTTATATAAATTTTTAACAAATAGAAAGTACATGATATACCTAGTTAAAACAATTTTTTATCTTAGTTATAAAAAAAAAAAATTTAAATTATGTATTAATTAATTAATTTATCAAATTTGAATTGAATAAACAAAACATACATACCTGATTAAAATATTTTTAAAACTATTTTTGTTAATTCTGAGCGGGTTTTTACTTTATCAAAAAGCCGAATGACAGCTAATTCAATTAAGGCTATCAAGTAAGCACGATCGACTATTGTACATTTGAGCCATTACCTTTTTAGGTAGGCGGCACCTGGCCTACACTACGCCGCAAAATATTATTATGGAGCAATTCACACCTAGTGGCAGCAACACGCCACGCCTCCATGATCCACAATATTGATCATGTCGCAACGCTTAGTGTGCAGGAACTTTGAGAAGAGAACAAGATCCTAAGAGTAGTGCCTGCATGGTGTGAAACATGTCTTATCCTTCAAAAAAAATTTTAAACTTTGCAATGTCATGGTCCCTAGGGCTATCGTAAGCCAATTTCGAAGAAGAAGGCCGGAAATTTTCTTAAGGCTCTCACATTAAGGCTATAAAAACCTGTGTCTGATTGTATTTTTACTCAAACCTAGCAGTACTAAAGAAAATGCTGCAGCAGCCGACTTCGAATCTTTATCAGTCCAAAGAAAGCTGTAAGTAAAGCTGCTTTCTGACATGGTCTTAGAGATTAATAGCTTGTGGGCTAAATGGACTCATGTTAAAAAAAGCCTTTTGTTTAATCCCTAACTATTATGTGGTCGTTTCTTTCTGACAGCGACAAGGTGCCCTGACCGGTCCAAATTTTACTTAGAAGTTCAAAAAAGTCGGAAATTTTGCAAACCTTGGGATTCTAATAGGAGCTCAGAAATTAAACACAAGCGGCAGCGGAAGAAAGTGCAATATAGTATGCTCCTAAATATATGCTACAAATTTACTTATTTGTGTAACTCATGATATAGCCTACAGCAGGTTCTGTAAATGTGTTTATATATATTTGTTTGACCTCGCTTTGGAAGATTGCGTTAAGTTTTTTTTTTTTGTTTGTTTGTATAAATATACTGACGTTCGACTATAATTGAACGTTCTAATGCCTGGTTTTTCAGTGCGAATTTAAACTCTGGTTAAAGTTGACCAGAGTTTAACGTCGCCACTTTGTTCGATAACATAAAAATTTGCTGCTCATCTCAGCTTAAGCGGCCGAAGTGGCAGTGTTGAACTCTAGTCAACTTTAACTATAGTTTAAACCCGCACTAAAAAATCAGGCTTAAGTCTTACTACTCCCTCCTTGCGTAAGGAGCGATCAGAATTGCTATAGGTTAACCATATATTGATCCCCACAACCCATGGCTTTTGTAATCAATCCTTCATACCTTGTGTTGTTTTATATTTAAAGAGCTCATGATTGTCAGAAGGTTTGGACCCAGCTGCCAAAATTTAGGTTTTCCTTGATCCATCTCTTTGGTGGGTTCTTTCGTTGTTTTCGTAATCAGAACCTGCTTTCGGTGTTTTGACACTACTTCCATAAAGATGTCACTTGCAACTGATTTTTATTTATATTCTCATTACTTTAATCAGAGCTTTAGGAAATTGGCACATTCGTTTCAAAATCGTGTCCACACGCCACACAATGGAGCCTCGAAATAGTTCTCGTTATCTATGGCTCCCGGCGCTTTTGAAATTTTTTCAATTTTCGGGTTAAGCCATAACCGTTTTACCAGGAGCTCAGAAGTTGCAAGAAATACCCATCGAAAAGCACAATGCTTCTTAAGCCAAGGACACACTGAGCGGCACTACACTACACGGCAAATATTCTTGACATTCATTATTATGGAGCAAGGCACACTTGGCGCCAGCGGCACTACGCGATGCGGCAATGATGATCAAGTATGCAAAAAAAAATGTCGCGCCGTTGTCGCTACGTGCATTCAGTTTTTCGCTCTTGCTTTCAGAATTGCTAACGAGTTTTCACAGGACCTCGGAAGTTGAAAGAAACATCCAATAAAAAGCACCCCCTTAAAAAGTTCGTGACCACCACAATTAACACTATTTAAATATTACGCATTTGAATAGGTGCTCAGAATATAAAGACCAACGACAGAGGAAATAATTTATTTATGCATTTCTCTCAAATGTAGCTACATCATGTAGCGCAATTTGGCATTTCCCCTCCCAAGCTTTAACAATGTGTGCGTTGAAACATTTGGGAGACGTGTATAAATCATTTACTACTACTTGTTGAGCATGTTGTGGAATATAAATAATATACAAAATATCTATCTATCTCTCTCTACCTCATTAAACAAAGCCACCGATTCGAATAGGCGCTCAGAATAGAAAGAGCGACGACAACGGAAGTAAATGACTTACATTTGCCCCTAAATGTATGCTACAAATTAATGTGACGCTGTCTCAAATAAGGCATTTCCTCTACACTTATACATTGTGCAGGGAATGGAATATGGTATGCTATACCCTATAGCAGGGTCTCAAAAAATAAATATTCTAGAATTGTAATTTCTATATTTTTCTTCAGACCAAAACGTGGGGAGACACCAATAGAAAAAAGAGTTAAAAATCAATTTTGTTGTTTCTTCCAATTTGTGCCGGAAATTTTGCAAACGCTGTACACTTTAATAGGAGCTCAGAAATAAAATACAAGCTTCAGTGGAAGCAATAGCGTTATAGAATACTCCTCAATGTATGCAACATATTAACAAGGTACAGCAAAAGCTTTCAGTTGCTTGCATTATATACCCTACTGTAAAAGCTGAATATATTTGATCTTGCTTTAATAGAATTGGATTTTTATCTTTGTTTGTTTGTTTTTGTAAATATGTTGTCCATTTTTTCCGCCTTTTTGATTCTTTTTAATAGCATTGCACTTACTTTTTGTTTGTCTCTAACTTTGTACTAGATTTCGATAAATTTAAAAAATGAATCAATAAAGATTGGTAAGTTTTCAGAAACCAAGTCGTTAAAAATGGCAGCTAACTGATTCAGCCTCACCTCTCAAGTAAGTAAGGATACATGTCAGTAAACACTGTGAAGAAGTTCGGAATATACGAAATTATGCGAGAAAGATAACGAACAGACACCCAGCTGAATATTGGTGAAGGTTAAATTCTTACTTATCTAAAATTAACCCCGTATATCCACCAACCAATGGTATTATAGAATCATTACGTCTAACACCAATGTATCTATGCTCCAACGGCTAAGCATGGAAGAAGAAGAAAATTAATCAAATTATCCACGGAATGATATGGTTCGCCCTCAAAATTATGCATGGTATTTGACGTAGCTCGAAGACTTTCTTGTCGACGTAGCAGACTTATCAAAGCCACTGTCGCTAAATGTCGCGTTTACGTGCACGCACCTTTTTCGCTTTATGCAATGAATGATGCCTTTTAAAATTCAAAGCTTGATTTTTTTGTTTTTACCTGACCCCAGAATTTGAAAGAAAATGCCCAGTCGAATGGCACAATGCCCCTTAAGAAAACATTAATTAGACACGTAAAAAAGTGAAACGCTACTTAAATATTGCGTATTTAAATAGGCGACCAGAATATACATGTAGGTCGACTACAGCGAAGCACATGAATTATGCATTGCTCCCAAATGTATGCTACAAAATCATGTTTCAACTATTTCAAAGCTGTCATTTCCCCTGCGAAGGCTTTAACAATTGTTGCGTTCCAACGAAGCGTGATCCAGATACGGATAGTAATTTAAAATGCAAATGCAACAACAGCGTGATCCATATAGAATGTGCGTTCGAGCAGTGTATAACTCATTTACCTTCGTTGTTGGCAGTCTTTGTTTTTTTTTTTTTTTTGAGCGCCTATTCACACATTGTGGAACACAATAAATAACCTTTCAATTATCGCAATTTAAATAGACAAAGTAAAAAGCCACTGACTGTTCTACGCATTTTAATAGGTGCTCAGGATATAACCCCCGACGACAACGGAACAAATGGTTTATATATTGCCCTTCATCTACGGTACAAAATTATGTGGAGCTGTCTCAAATAAGGCATTTCATGTCTTTGGTTATAAAGTGTGCACGTTAGTTGATTATAATACACTATACCCTATGGCAGGTTCTCATAAAATATATATTTTAGAAAGGTAATTTCTACATTTTTTTCTCAGTCCAAGTGTAGAGGCGACCTTTATTAAAGAAGAGTTAGGCCCGGTTTTTCTGAAGTTGGTTAAGCCAAGCTTAAATTGGGTTTACTAAAACTCTTGTCAAATTTAAACTCCAGCTTATCTACAGACCAGTTTTTCCGATACAGTTTAAGTCCGCCTTTGAGAAAGCAACAAACATGGAGAAAATATTTCTTCAGCATTCAAGAAAAATAAACAATTCCTGATAGTTCTCGAGTTGATCCCCAACAACATTCTCAAATTATTATCCAATAAATTGAGATTTTGAGAAACTTGTAGTTCTCAAATGAATATCCTGCACTTTTCTCCAGTTGATATCTTATGCGGCAGTTACTCACGAACGTACGTACCAAAAACGTGTCAGCTGACACGACCCATCTTATGATGTAAACGAAAACTCACCGACGTGCAACGCCCGTACGTACGTAGCCCGGAACGTAGGAATCAAAAGAATTTTGATTTTTTCCGTAAGAACGTGTCAGCTGATCGCTCTCTCACTAGACAGAGTTGCCTAGTAAACTTTTGTGCGCTAACTTTTGACCGTTTGCAGTTTTATGCAAAAACACCTAATTAAAGTTTGAAAAATTGTGAAAATAATTCGAAATAATTATGTAAAAGTAATCTATTTATATTTATTTAATATTAATTCCAGCCTTCTACAACATCAAAAATTAAATTGGAAAAAGTTGATGTTTCCATAAGCATACATGCAAAATGGTCAATGGCAACAGTGCTTATCTGTAAACAATACACACACAAATACGTTATGTACATGTATACAGACGCACATATTGATTCCTACGGGCTTGAGGGTTCGGTCAAACGTGTTTCGTACGACAAACGTCCGTACGTACGACACACGTCGGTGGGTAATTGCCGCTTTACATTGGATATCGAGTTGAGGTGGAGTTGAAACAAAAACTTTTCAAAGGTGACACCGCCAAAGCCAACATCTGCGTGACATAAACAACTTGGTAGCAATAATGAAGCGTAATAAATTAAAAACAATTTATACACCTTTTATTTTAATTTCATGAAAATATGGCAGTGTTGGGATTACATTTCAGTGCAATCAGAGAGTCACACTTAATATACAAGTAGAGAACTATCTTTTTTTCAACTTAAGTAACAGCATTTGTTCGACTTGTGACATTAAAAGTATTTTGGAAAAATGGGCGGAAAGGGTGATTCACGCCCATTGTTTGCGGGGGAATGTGGCAGCCGGGTAATCGCGCGGTGCACGCAAAAAAAAAAGAAATAGAAAACAGGTTAGTAACTAATAACAATAGTTTTATTCAGTGTATGCACTAACAATTAATTGCTGGGTTTAATAAGTACAATAATTAATTCCAAATTACCAAATGGCAAATACAAAGTTTAAAAATACACTTGTGAAATCGATAAAATTAATTATGACTGGTAAATGGAAAAGATATTAGGAAACTCACCTGTGGGATGGCTGTTGGCGCTCGAATGTTCAAAAAGAGAAGAAAGAGTCAAAACCGCGAAAAAGTCCGCGGCACCTGCCGATAGCTAACTTTCGTCGAGCTTTTCCCCTTCGAAGTTAGCGCTCGGCAGGTGTTAGTCGTTACCGGTAATAGTAAGATAACTAATGCGCGCGTTAGGGTTGTCCGAAATATTTAGGCCAGTGGCTAACTACTGAGGTAGAATATCAGTCAAATGTAGTTAAATAACATACGAGTTACTGCAAACTTTGTTAAGGTTAGACCTTTAGGAAAAATGGGCGTAGTCTTTAACCGATTTTGGTTATCTTCACACGGTCTATATAATTTGGCAAGGAAGGTGTCTCTGCCAAATTTCAGTGTAATATCTTAAATGGCTTTTGGTAAATAATTCATGCATCAAGAAAAAAATTTAAAATGGGTTTGTTAATGAATTAATGTTATACAAAGTGCACTATATACGTAAATATAAATACAAATTAAAAATAAAATCACAATTCATAAAAAACACACATTGTAATTATTTTCAATTGTTAACTTAAACCCCTCAAGTCAACAAGCTTTAGCAAAACAAAAAGCGCTTACAGTGAGAAGAGCAAGTAAAAGTTGAAAAAAAAAAAATATTAATAATAAGAATAAAGAGATTTAGAATGTAATTTAATTTAGCTGCAAAAAGATGAAAATAAAATTAAAATAAAAATTACAATGAAAACTACTTTCGTGAATAAAATAACTAGATGCCCCATATAAGTTTTTCCTTGCAATGATCGGTAATTATGCACAAATTTAAGAGATGCCGATTATTTTTCATAAGCATAGTATCACCTCAAATGGAAGCACGAAATATAAGAGCAACTCGAAATTTTGACTGCCAATAATCTTGTTCCTAGGGATGACGCATAGTTTAACTAATGCCGTAGTAGATAAACTCATGTATAAATGTGATCTTAGTCTCTGAAACTTCCAGTAAGTATTCTGGATCACAGTTGTTGAACTGCGCAATTTAAAAGCCGTAACGGTTAAGGCGCTACACGACTTAAGCGGTTTAACGGTAACTACCAATTTGTGTATTTGTGTATATCTCTTGAACCAGGCCAATTGAAAAAGTTTTTTTTTGTTGTTATATCGGCCTACTGATTTTAAGATCGCGGGTTCGAATCGAGCTCAAGGCCTAACAATAAATGAAAAAGTTTTTGTTTTTGCTAAATGTAGGTACCCACTTATAGATTAATCCACAATTTGACATAATCTTCTAACATTAATACAAAAAAAGAGTTTATAAAATCTAACTGGGTTCAAAAGATATAGGACAATTTAGGCGCTGGGTTCATTTGTGTACCGATAAATTGCCATTTTGCACTGAAGGTTTAATGTTAGAAGATTTTGTCAAATTGTGGATTTATCTACAAGTGGATACCTACATTTAACAAAAACAAAAACTTTTTCATTTGGCTTTGTTCAAGGGATATACCAAATATACAAACTGGTAGTTATCGTTAAACCGCTTAAGCGCCTTAACCGTTACGGCTTTTAAACTGCGCAGCTCAACAACTGTGATCCAGCTTGTTGAGCTACACCTACTTGGGGGGTTTAAGTTAACAATTGAAAATAATTACAATGTGTGTTTTATGAATTGTAATTTTATTTTTAATTTGTATTTATATTTATGTATATAGTGCGCTTTGTATAACATTTATTCATTAACAAACTCAATTAACTTTTTTTCTTGATGCATGAATTATTTATTACTAGGTATACATATAGGACCAAACTTTTGTTGGTTTAAATTATGCCCTTGCAAAGTTTAAAGCGAAACGAGCTCAGGAGTTTTGAATTGAAATATTTTGGTTCAATTTTAAGGCCTGAAAATGTGCAACTTAGGAACTAAAATTTAAATCCAAATATATATAAAATTGAGTATATCCTCTCATAGTTTATAATATATGTAGATCAAACAAGTTTAAAACCGCGGTGCCATGTCCGTCCGTCCGTCTGTTAACATGATAACTTGAGGAAATATTGAGATATCTTCACAAAGTTTAGTATACGTGCTTATCTGGACCTAGAATATATTGGTATTGAAAATGAGGGAAATCGGACAATAAATTCACCCACTTTTCGTAGGTGGATTGTTTTATGACGCAAAATATAAATTACAAAAAATTTTGGAACATAGGCGTAGCACCAGCCACATTTAGAACAAGAAAATTTGCAACTTTAACAAGCCGTATCAATCAAAGGCCATTTAAGATATTACACTGAAATTTGGCAGAGACACTATCCTTGCCAAATTATATAGACTGTGTGAAGATAATCAAAATCGGCTAAAGACTACGTCCATTTTTCCTAAAGGTGTTGTTTTTAATTTATTACGCTTCATTATTGCTACCAAGTTGTTTATATCTCACATATGTTGGCTTTGGTGGTGTCACATTGGAAAAGTTTTGGCTTCAATTCCAACTCAACTCGATATCCAATGTAAGATATCAACTGGAGAAAAGTGCCTGATATTCATTTGAGAACTGCAAGTTTCTCAAAATCTCAATTTATTGGAAATACAGGAACTTTTAATATTTCTTGAATGCTGTAGAAATATGTTCTCCATGTTTCTTGGGTAACAAATTAAAGTGTTGCCATATCTAAAAATTATATGAATAATGTTGCTGTACAAAAAAGCTTTATCAAAGGCGGACTTAAACTGTAACGGAAAAACTGGTCTGTAGATAAGCTGGAGTTTAAATTTGACAAGAGTTTTAATAAACCTAGTTTAAACTTGGCTTAACCAACTTCAGAAAAACCGGGCCTAGTTCTTCTTTAATAAAGATCGCCTCTTCACTGAGAAAAAAATATAGAAATTACATTTCTAAAATATATATTTTATGAGAACCTGCCATAGGGTATAGTGAATTATATTCAACCAACGTAAACACTTTAAAGCCCTAGAGATGAAATGCCTTATTTGAGACAACGCCACATAATTTTGTACCGTAGATGAAGGTGCAATATATAAATCATTTGCTTTAGTTGTCTTCAGTGGTTATATTCTGAGCACCTATTAAAATGTGTAGAAGAACTTAGTGCTATTGGTGGCTTTTTACTTGCGTTGATACATTTAAAGGTTATTTAATGTATTCCACAATGTGTGAATAGGCGCTCACAAAATAAAGATTGACGACAACGGAGTACATTTTTTATACACTGCTCCCAAATGCTTGAACGCACACATTCCATATGGATCACATTGTTGCTGGATTTGCATGTTAAATTTCTATCCGTATCTGGATCACGGCTCATTGGAACGGAACAATTGTCAAGGCCTTCGCAGGGGAAATGACAGCTTTGAAATAGTTGAAACATGATTTTGTAGCATACATTTGGGAGCAATGCATAATTCACATGCTTCGCTGTAGTCGATCTGTATATTCTGATCGCCTATTCAAATGCGCAAATTTGTAGCGTAGCTGATCCTTTTTTATGTCTAGTTTTGCTAAGGACACTCACTGTGCCTTTCGATGGAAATTTTCTTTCAACTTCTGGGTCATGTAAAAACAAAAAACAATGAAACGTAAACGCGACATTTAGCGACACCGGCTTTGATAAGTCTGCTACGTCAACAAGAAAATCTTCGAGCTACGTCAAATACCATACATAATTTCGAGGGCGAACCATCTTATTGGGTGGCTAATTTGGTTAATTTTCTTCTTCTTCCATGTTTGTCCATTGGAGCATAGAGACATTGGTGTTAGAGGTGATAGTTATATAATACCATTGAAAATATGGTTGGTGGAGACACAAATATAAATGAAATACGTTACGTTTGTCAGGGGTGATTCTGACAAGTAAGAGTTTAACCCACGCCAACATTCAGATCGAAGCTTGGTCAAGGTGACGCGTGAGTCCTTTGGATGTAAGCTTTCGTCTTATTTTAGAATTAGGTAGTGAAAACTAAGAATGCTTACCGGACATAACTCGGTAAGGCTGGAGGGCCTTTCGTTGTTCTGTTGGTCTTGGGTGGCGCACTATTTCATATTGTTTCTACTTATTTACCATGTCTGTTTTTAAGACCAAATTTCTGGGAACATACCAATTTTAAATAACTTTCCTGGATTTAGTTGATTTCCTTCGTTTTTCCGGCAATTTATTGAAATCTAGTAACAAACAAAAAATAAATGCAATGATATAAAAAATGAATCCAAAAGGACAGCATATTTGCAGAAAAACAAATAAAGATAAAAATCCAATTATATTAAAGCAAGATCAATCAGCTGTTGCGGTAGAAAATTAAACAGAAGGGGGAGCACATACGTGAACCTGTTGCAAGACGAGTTCGTGCAGCAGAAGCACGTTAATATGTAGCCTACGTTTAGGAACATTTTATAAAGCAAATTGCTTCCGCGCCCGCTTCTGTTTAATTTCTGAGCTGTTTTTGTTGTTGTAGCGATAAGGTTGTTCCCCTTTGGGGAGTGTTATCGATGTGATAGTCCTTTGCCGGATACAGATCCGGTACGCTCAGGTAACACAGCCCATCAAGGTGCTAGTCCGACCATCTCGGGAACGATTTACATGGCCACATTAAACCTTCAGGCCATCCCTCCCTCCCTCCCTTCTATGAGGAGCTTGGGGTCGCCAGAGCCTCGTCTGTTAGTGAAACAGGATTCGCCGCGGATAGGTGAGGTTGACAATAGGGTTTGGAGAAGCTGTATATTGCGCTGGCGGCTATATTCTGACCCCGTAACCCGCTAGGGGGTAATTTCTGAGCTCCTATTAGAATATACTAGATTTGCGAAATATCCGACGTTTTTAAACTTCTAAGTAAAAAAGGGATCGCTGTCATAAAGAAACAATCCCTGTAATAGTTAGGTATTAAACAAAATATTTTTAAAATACAGGATCCTTCGAATTTGCGGTGTTATGAAGCATTTATAAGGCCAAATAGTCCACGAACTATTGATCTTCGTCAAAAAGCTGCTTCACAGCTTTGTTCGAGGTCTGCTGCTACATGTTCTTTAACACTGCCAGGTTTAAACCGAAAACTAAATTGAGATTAGGTGTGTTATTTCGTTGATAAATTTTCAATTGAAATACAACAACACAGAGCTTTTTATAGCTTTAATCTAACAGCCTTAACTAAATTTGTCGGCCTGTGTTATCATCTTCGAGATCGGCTTACGATAATCCTAGGGAGCATGACATTTCAAATACATTTTTGTGAAGGAGTATGGTAAGTACGTTTCACAACATGCAGGGACCATTCTTAGACGCAATATATGTCACGACTCAATTTAGACGGATAAACTATTATGACAATATTTTTTCGAAGTTATGCGAGTCTCGCGGATATTCCTAGTTGGATTGAATTGTTATACTGCGATAGACTTTGATTACACTCCAATGTTCACACGAAAGAATCTCATGACTGTTTTATGTGCGCCGTGTCTCACGTCCTGTTCACAGAGGTGTCCCCTTATCTAGTTTCATAAGCAAAAAGTCCGTGGAATGTACTATTTTTAGGTACATCCCTGTCATAACAGTAGTGTTAGCAAGCGAGTAACGCGTCTTTTGATACAACCTTTGATAATTTTTGATAAAAAATTAGGTGGTGCACCGTCTTGTAAAGCGTTAGCATTTTAAATTGGAAAGCCACAACATCAGTCATGTACAGTTCTTCCAATCCGCCTTGCATTGTGAGCAATGTATGCAACGTTGTGCAAGGGCCGCAATAAGGGGTCATCGTTTCACCTCGTCTCGCAAAATGTGCACAAAGCCGTGGTCTTCCTGGATGTACATATATCCTCCGTGCGATCTATTCAGCTGTGATAAGAATCACTTATTTATTTCATTAAAGAACTTAAAAACAAGTTGACTGAGGCGAAGCACCGTGGGCGCCGCTAAGGACTACATAATTGATGAACTTGAAGTCATTCGAGCCCGCTATCTGCTTGTCATCAAGATCACCCTTGAACGCCAGGATGAAAAAAATGTGTCCCTGAAATTATGCCTGATCGTTTGCGCAAGTTATGGTAGCCCTAAAAGGTCACTTCCAACCTGATTAAGCAAATCGGAAGGTAAAGTCTTCCAACAGCAATACTACATAGTAAAAATTTCAAAATAACTTTCTTTGTAGGGATGCAAACTATACAGCCATGTTTCGAATCTTAAAATAACATCGATAGCGATATTTTTTGCACATATGTATCAATACTAAACTCTTATGGCCGGGCCGTAGTCTAATTGCTCATGTTCATGAGATTTGATGCAATAGCGATCCTCGGCACAATTGCTCAAGTTGGGCCGGCTTATAAATATGAAAGAACTTCAGACTAAGCAGTTGAAACTTACCATATACACATATGCTATGACGCTATAAACCCAGACAGTTGAAGTCAGTAGTACAAAAAGAAAAGCCCTCATGATCCCGTCATGAATTTTAAAGTAGTAGGAAGGAGGACTAAGCGTGGATAAGAACAAGAGCGGCAAGTGTATAAGGTTAACTAAAATATGCATAGAGGAAAGAAAATAAGAGAGGAAGAAATAGAGGCAGGTTGACGGATAGAGAAATTCAGAACAATTTCTGTCCAGGTTTAGCTGTTTAAAATATGTTTAACATTCTGATAAGCCAATGTCTGTGAAACCGTTTTATATTTTAACACCAGCCACTTCTTTTTGCTCAATGGGCTAATATCAACGCTTGGTTTACATAGATAAATGTTCATGATATTGTTGTAGAACGTCAATCATTTTCATTTTCTCTCAGGAAAAGTAAATAAATCTTGCCACAAAAGGCAGCCTGGTCATAGCAGTATAGCACCTTCTTATATCGAGCAAACGGAATACCTGGTCCAGTTCCTGATCTTCGAAAGAGTTCCATGGGCCACAATTTAGCAGGAGGGTCGGATCCAGGGTACAGAAATGCCAGAACATACTATACACGTGTATACCGATAGCTCTAATTACCGGAAGGAGTCGAGTCTGCTATTTACTGTGTCGATCCAGAAATAAGTAGATGATACAGGCTTCCAGATTACAGCAGCGTCTTTTAGGAATGCAAAGAAGTTTTTTAAAACTTCGATCAAGCCGGACTATATATCTGTACTGGGTTCTCGGTCATAAAGTGATAGAAGGTAACGAAAAGGCCGATTATTTGGCAAGGAGGGCGCAGCACTCGCTGAATCGACGGCAACGTCCCATGCTTATAAGTTAGTTCTCGTCAGTAACAGCAGATGTGAAAGCTGCAGGAAGAAACGGTTGAAAGTTCTGTGTTCGTGTACTCGCCAGGCAAAGACTCTAGCTGTTAGGGGCGGATGAGCTGCCAGGTTTCGAGTTAGAAGTTAAGCTAGCTCCCAGAACAATTCTAGTATTTGCCAAGAGGACGGAGTCATTCTTTAACATAAGTCTTTGCACCTGATTGTGGTTACTCCGTTTGGTCGTCAAATAAATTTTGTAAACACTTGGGACACATTCCCTCCCACAAAAGGAAAGCCTAGTCGGCAACCACCGGTGCAATTCAGAAACATAAAATCTAAACCCAGAATAATCAAACAAGGGGTACCACAGGGAGGTGTCATATCCCCGCTTTTATTTAATATCTACATATCGAAGCTATGTACCTTCACCACAAGCTGGATTCACTATCGTTTCGTACGCCGATGACCGCACAATAATGTCCACAGGCCCAGGCCCAAAGATCGATGCGCTATGCAATAAAATAAACGGCTACCTCCCTGATCTCTCCGGTTTTTTCGCCTCGCAAATCCTAAATTGTCGCCGACCAAATCATCGTAGACCTTATTTATAACGTGGATAATAAAATCCTCAAATATCTTGCCGGCAGCACTTGGGGTAAAGACAAACAAACTCCCATTATGCCTTACAAAGCAATTGGACGGTCGATTGTATGCTACGCGTCCCCGATATGGTCGCCAAGCCTAAAGGTTACTCACTGGAAGAAAATACAGCCCTGCCAAAACATTGCTCTCAGAACCGCTAGGGGCTACCTTCTTTTGTCCCCAGAACACCACCTAGACAATCAGGCGAGAGTACTCCCCATTAGGGAGAGAAATTAAATGCTGAACAAACAGTTTCTTTTGAATACCCAAAACCCTGGGCATCCCATGATGAGGTCACACCTCCCAATGGCTTAAGGGGTCATCGCCGTAAGCATTATGAGGAAATGCCGCGCCTGAGTATATGGCCGTATGAAGCATAAAAGCACAAGCAGGTCCTCAGTGATATCCAAAAACAGGCGTCAGAAATTGGCAGGCGAACACAGTTCTTAAAGAAAAATACCCAGAACTCGCAGAACGGGAACGAACACTCCCAAGTGAAACGCGCGTAACTCTAGCTCAACTTCAATCTGGGTACTGTAATATGTTAAACTCTTACCTATCCAGAATCAACCCACACATACAAAATGTATGTCCTGCTTTCAATGATTCCCCACATGACACCAACCATCTGTTCAATTGTAACGTGGAACCAACACTTCTAACACACCTCTCACTGTGGTTCACCCCCGTCGAAACTGCAAGTTACCTTGGACTTCCGATAGAGGATATTGATGGCAGTTTGCGATCAACAGGGTGAGTATTGTCAAATGCGACTGCCCATGCACATAAACGATTTCTTGAAACACTGTTATGAATATTCCCAATGTCCTAGAAATATACTTGCCAATTACACTTGCAAAGTCTGAAAGCACTCATAGCGAAAGAAATGGTCAAATCCTTTTTCTTTTGCTTTGCATGCAATTCATAGAATCTACTCACTTGTCAGCGCACTATGCTGCACCAAAAATGGTATGTGACAAAGCTTTAATACGTAAATAGTTCACCATATCCTAATTTCACCACATACGGTGCCGCCAAACAGCTGTTGAAATTTAAGCAAAATGCGCGAAAAAATAAGTGGACTGTATTTACTATTTACACTATACTAAATTTTCAATGGTTTGCTGTTTATAATTGGAATAATAATAAATATGTTATAAATCATTAAAGTGGAATTAAATGTGCATAAAATTTAATGCTTTAAAACTAAACACAAGCGTGCTAAGCTGACGGTGCGTATAGCAAATATATTAAAGATTGCTGCGGAAGGTATGTATACATAAATGTACGCTCATATGTACGAATTCAAATATTCTAAATCCAAAAGTTTAATATATTTCTTTACACAAAAATAAAGGCTACTCTCGAGACCAACAAAATTGGTATATATGGCATCCGTCGGGGTGTCATGTGGGGGCACATTGCAAGTAGCGCATACATTTTGTATGTCGGGATTAATTCTGGATAGGTAAGATTTTAACCTGTTACAGTATCCAGATCGAAGTTGAGCTAGAGTGACTCGCGCTTCTCTAGGGAGTGTGCGTTCCTCCTCTGCAAGTTTGGGTTTTGCTTTTGGTGTACAGGATTTACCGGGCAATTCCTGACATAGAGGTCCGACGCCTGTTTGTGGAGGTTGTTCTTATCTTGTCTCGATTACCACCGTAGGTTTCTAACGAATTTCTCAACTCGAGATTACACTACCCATCTAAAGTGCCAACAAAAACTTCTCTAACGTTACAGACTGTGTTTGTTGTTGTTGTAGCGATAAGGTTGCTCCCCGAAGGCTTTGGGGAGTGTTATCGATGGGATGGTCCTTTGCCGGATACAGATCCGGTACACTCCGGTAACACAGCACCATTAAGGTGCCCGCCCCACCATCTCGGGAACGATTTATATGGCCTCATTAAACCTTCAGACCATCGCTCCCTCCCCACCCCCAAGTTAAATAAGGAGTTTGGGGTCGGCAGAGCCTCGTCTGTTAGTGAAACAGGATTCGTCACGGATAGGTGAGGTTGACAATTGGGTTTGGAGAAGCTATATATTGCGCTGGCAACCTGAAGGGGTTGCGCTACACAGCCCCTTGAATCTGGTATTTTAGTCGCCTCTTACGACAGGCATACCTACCGCGGGTATACTCTGACCCCCTGACCCGCTGGGGGTACATATATCAAAATCATCAGTATCGAAAAAAAATTCGATTGAGCCATGTCCGTCCGTCCGTCTGTCCGTTAACACGATAACTTGAGTAAATTTTGAGGTATCTTGATGAAATTTGGTATGTAGGTTCCTGGGCACTCATCTCAGATCGCTATTTAAAATGAACGATATCGGACTGTAACCACGCCCACTTTTTCGATATCGAAAATTTCGAAAAACCGAAAAAGTGCGATAATTCATTACCAAAGACGGATAAAGCGATAAAACTTGGTAGGTGAGTTGATCTTATGACGCAGAATAGAAAATTAGTAACATTTTGGACAATGGGCGTGGCGCCGCCCACTTTTAAAAGAAGGTAATTTAAAAGTTTTGCAAGCTGTAATTTGGCAGTCGTTGAAGATATCATGATGAAATTTGGCAGGAACGTGACTCCTATTACTATATGTATGCTTAATAAAAATTAGCAAAATCGGAGAACGACTACGCCCACTTAAAAAAAAAAAATTATTTAAAGTCAAATTTTAACAAAAAAATTAATATCTTTACAGTATATAAGTAAATTATGTCAACATTCAACTCTCCAGTAATGACATGGTGCAACAAAATACAAAAATAAAAGAAAATTTCAAAATGGGCGTGGCTCCGCCCTTTTTCATTTAATTTGTCTAGGATAATTTTAATGCCATAAGTCGAACAGAAATTTACCAATCCTTGTGAAATTTGGTAGAGCCTTAGATTCTAGGACGATAACTCTTTTCTGTGAAAAAGGGCGAAATCGGTTGAAGCCGCGCCCAGTTTTTATACACAGTCGACCGTCTGTCCTCCCGCTCGGCCGTTAACTCGATAACTTGAGCAAAAATCGATATATCTTTACTAAACTAAGTTCACGTACTTATCTGAGCTCACTTTATCTTGGTATAAAAAATGGCCGAAGTCCGACTATGACTACGCCCACTTTTTCGATATCGGAAACTACGAAAAATGAAAAAAAAAACCATAATTCTATACCAAATACGAAAAAAGGGATGAAACATGGTAATTGGATTGGATTATTGACGCAAAATATAACTTTAGAAAAAACTTTGTAAAATGGGTGTGACACCTACACATTTTGGTCGATATTTCGAAAACGCCTTCACATATAAAACTAAGGGCCAATTCTTTTTAAAACCCTCATTAATTTAATACCCATATCGTACAAACACATTATAGAGTCACCCCTGGCGATATTTCGAAAAGGCGTCCACCTATAGAACTAAGGCTCACTACCTTTTAAATAATCATTAACACCTTTCATTTGATACCCATATTGTACAAACGCATTCTAGAGTCACCCCTGGTCCACCTTTATGGCGATATCTCCAAAAAGCGACCACCTATAGAACTAAGGTCATTCCCTTTTAAAATACTCATTAACACCTTTCATTTGATACCCATATCGTACAAACGCATTCTAGAGTCACCCCTGGTCCACCTTTATGGCGATATCTCCAAAAGGCGTCCACCTATAGATCTAAGGTCTATTCCCTTTTAAAATACTCATTAACACCTTTCATTTGACACCCATATCGTACAAACACATTCTAGAGTGATCCATGGTCCGCCTTTATGGCGATATCTCGAAAAAGCGTCCACCTATAGAACTAAGGCCCACTCCCTTTTAAAATACTCATTAACACCTTTCATTTGATATCCATATCGTACAAACGAATTCTAGAGTCACCCGTGGTCCACCTTTATGGCGATATCTCGAAAAGCGTTCACCTATAGAACTAAGGCCCATTGCCTTTTAAAATACTCATTAACACCTTCCATTTGATACCCATATCTTCCAAACACATTCTAGAGTCACCCGTGGTCCACCTTTATGGCGATATCTCGAAAAGGCGTCCACCTGTAGAACTAAGGCCCACTCCCTTTTAAAATACTCATTAACACCTTTCATTTGATACCCATATCGTACAAACAAATTCTAGAGTCACCCCTGGTCCACCTTTATGGCGATATCTCGAAAAGCGTTCACCTATAGAACTAAGGCCCATTGCCTTTTAAAATACTCATTAACACCTTCCATTTGATACCCATATCTTCCAAACACATTCTAGAGTCACCCGTGGTCCACCTTTATGGCGATATCTCGAAATGGGGTCCACCTATAGAACTATGGCCCACTCCCTCTTAAAATACTCTTTAATACCTTCCATTTGATACACATGTCATACAAACATATTCCAGGGTTATCCTAGGTTCATTTTCATACCTGGTGATTTTCCCTTATTTTGTCTCCATAGCTCTCAGCTGAGTATTTAATGTTCGGTTACACCCGAACTTAGGCTTCCTTACTTGTTATATATGTATATAATATTAACGGATCGTAATAAAATTGGGTACCTACACAAAGTTTCCCTATAGCAAGAAATATTTCTAGAAAAAATGGACGAGATCGGTTTAAGACCACGCCCACTTTTATATAAAAGATTTTTAAAAGGGCCGTAGACGAAAATAATAAGCTATGTCTTAGCGAAAAAGAGCTTTGTATCAATAGAATTTTACTTTTTAAGTTGAATTACAACATTAAATTGGAAAACACTAAAATTTTTGAAAATGGGTGTGGCACCGCCCCTTTTATGACTAAGCAATTTTCCATGTTTCGGCAGCCATAACTCGAAGAAAAATTAACCTATCCTAATAATAATAGTAGAAAATATTTCTAGTA
Organism: Eurosta solidaginis; assembly: GCF_040869045.1. Lineage (NCBI taxonomy): Eukaryota > Metazoa > Arthropoda > Insecta > Diptera > Tephritidae > Eurosta > Eurosta solidaginis. The sequence continues at coordinate 30,877,202 of NC_090320.1, forward strand.
AAAATGGACGGGATCTGTTAAAGACTACGGCAACTTAGATATAAAACAAGTTTAAAAGGGTCGTAGACTAGAATAATAAGCTATAACTGGCAAAAAATAGTTTTGAATAAAGTTTTATTGTAAGAGGAAATGGGGAGACATTGTTTTTTAAACGGGCGGTGCCACGAAATGAAATGTGCAATTGAAGCTCACGCTGAGTATATAATGTTCGGTTACACCCGAACTTAGACACCTTTACTTGTTTGTGTTTCACTTGACTTGGTGCTGTTGTATTTAAGCTTCGCCAAGTTATTCAAAAAAAAAGACATACCGATTGATTATCGTATGGGAGATGTTTATGCATGTAAGTACTACATCCATTTGTTATGTACAACACTGTTATGGGATTCACTTCATTGAAATCTCAGTGTGAACACACATTGTAATTGCGATTAGCCTATTTTAAAGTAAAGTGGTCGTTTGTATAAATTTAAATGTATATACTTATTTACGGTATACTTTAGGATGGGTTATACATTTTCTTTGACCTAAGTCTATGGTGGAAGCTGGATCCATGTGCATAACTGCACGTAAGTTGATAAAGCTTTTCATCGTCATTCGCTAGAGAAAGACCAAGGTTAATCTTTTGTATGTGGTTCAAGCAGATCACTACTTCTGGTCGCTTGCGCCGAAGTATTATCTGGGAAGTCACCGAACATCCGTTTGATGGTGAGCTAATTTGAGAAGGCGACAAACTAGCTAGGTCGTTCCATCATAATCGGTTAAATGGCTAGGTGAGGGACTTCATCAGCAGTGTCTAATTACCATAAGGTGCGGCTACGGCCTCACTTTGTAGTTGATGATATGGCGACATAAGGTTGCAGTTCTGAGCGCGGTGTTTTTTCAGGCCTGCAGCTTCTTCCAGTTGAATTTTTAAACCCGGCGACCATATTCCAGACGGGTAGCATACAAGCTACTATTTTTATTTATTTCTCCCTTCGAACTGGTGTCAATCGGATGCAGAGAGTGACAGTCGCTAGCCCCACTTTCACCAACAAACACCCTATCTTGCTTAGAGCAAAATAGACGATCTAATGGGGCGATTTTCCTTAATCAAGTCTAAGGTGTATCTTTAAAAAGTTAAAAACGCATTCAAGAGGCCTGCAAAGACGGGCAACTGACATATTATAGAACATCACCATGTGAAAAGTGTCTGTTGAAAGCATTGCAGGTGACAAAATTGGATATAGCACTGGCTCATAATGGCATAGTTCTGCGAAAGCCCGGAGCTAGTGAATCGCTGCAGGATGATTAGTGTAATCTCCTATCTCTGGCTAAATATTCCCAGGTGATATTGTACCTAATTTTGTATCCACAATACTTAATTCGAGGCTCACATCTTTCCATCCTCGGCATGAAAAATTTCATTAAAAATCGAATGGCTTCAAGTGTTTGCCTGTTCCGAATTCCTTCTGATTCCACTCCAAAGCACTGCTCCTATTCCTCATGTCACTGCTACAATGCTTTGGGTTTAGAAATTTAATATGTAGATATAGCCCGACGATACACAAATGGTATGAAGTGCAATAGAAAGCTGCCATTGGAAAAAAAAACGAGCTCCGTAAGACAAAAAGGAGCATACAATAGACACGCATGGCAGTATATAAAGGAAAATTGCAAAGTGTTTATTGTTTTGCACTTTCAGCTGTCACGTATACTCCATTTCCTCATTCAAATGAACATATTTGCATATCAAGCTTCAATATCCTAGTGCCGTCTTCATGTAAATATTTCGCTTAAACAAAAGCTGCACTTGAACGCATTTCACTCTGTTTGGTGTTTTTGTGATGCTCGAATTTGTAGATGAGGAAAACAGAAACAATGCTTGAGACAATGCAGATCTCTCCAGTTTTTTCGCCTCGCGAAACCTGTCATTGTCACCGACTAAATCTTCCGCGACCTTATTTACAACATGGACGCCCCAAATGTCGACCATATTGAACATCCACGTCGATGGCACTACGCTACCGACTGTCCTACACCCCAAAATCTTGGGTGTGACGTTTGATCAGGATCTACATTTTGGTGCGCACGCAACCGCAATTGTTCCAAGAATTCAGAGCCGTAATAAAATCCTCAAATCCCTTGCTGGCAGTACCTGGGGAAAAGATAAAGAAACGCTCTTGACCACATACAAAGCAATTAGCCAGCCGATTACGTGCTACACGTCACCCATATGGTCGCCAAGCCTAAAAACCACCCACTGGAAGAAACTACAGGCCTGCCAAAATACTGCTCTCAGAATCGCCACGGGCTGTCTTCTTATGTCCCCAGAACACCATCTGCATAATGAGGCGAGAATACTCCCCATCAGGGAGAGAAATGAGATGCTGACCAAACAGTTTCTGTTGAATACCCAGAAACCTGGGCATCCCAACAGACATCTGATTGACGAACCAGCACCGCCTAGGGGCCTAAGGAGTCATCTCCGTTGGCATTTTGAGGAAATACGGCACCTGAGAACCCAGCCGTATGAAGCGGAAAAACACAAGCAGGTCTTTGGTGAACTCCATAGACAGGCGTCGGACCTTTATGTCGGGAATTGCCCGGTGAATCCAGTACTTGAAGAAAAATATCCAGAACTCGTAGAAGAGGAACGCATACTCCCCAGGGAAACGCGTGTCACTCTTGCTCAACTTCGTTCTGGATACTGTAACAGGTTAAACTCTTACCTATCCAGAATCAACCCCGACATACAAAATGTATGCCCTGCTTGCAATGTGTCCCCACATGACACCAACCATCTCTTTAATTGTAATGTGGAACCAACGCCTCTAACACCCCTTTCCTTATGGTCCACCCCTGTTGAAACGGCAAGTTTCCTTGGACTCCCGTTAGAGGATATTGATGACAATTTGTGATCGGTCGAGGCTATTAGGTGGGGCGAGCATTGCTACAACAACAACAACAACAATGCAGAGAAAAAAGTCATATTGAATCTTTAGCTTACTACCACTTTTACAGGCTTTGAGTAGGGAAAATTCTTTTCTATACGCTCTCATTTCGTTTGCACATTGGTACATTCGCTATTGGATATTGTGGTCACGATGGTTCTTTTCTATGGAGTTTCTAGATATGCTTGTTACATTCTCTCAATCAAATGTCTGGCCAACTTTTTCATACATTTATCCTAGCTTTGCCCAGTATTTTCGATCACAGTGCCAGTGATAAATTTAGGCTACATGATCACTATAGTGCTTTCTTCGTTATTAACGATACTGTCTGCCGCTTTAACTGGCATTTAAAAGTTACTCAGAAAGTCAAGTAGCTATTAAAGCACTAAGATCTACCACTGTGGGAACGGTTGCTGTTAGGCATTACCTCACCTCACTTTCAGTGCTATCGAACTACAGTTCGATAAACATAATAACCATTTGATCTATTGCGGCCAGTAGGAACTTGGGGACTCTGCTTGCCGCTCGCATTTTGCATCTTGATAGTGGATTTAAAGTCGGGTTGCAATAGCTGATCTGACACGACTTCTTGTCAGGTGTCTAGTTCTTTTCGTTCAGTTTTTTAATCCAAGCGTTTAATAGGGTACTACTCAAAGGGAGTACCTGCCTTAATGTCCTAGACATACATACATATATAAGCCAGCACGTATTCGACTCTGCGGAAGAAATGTCCAAGATTTATTCAATAAATAATAGCACCAGTATCATATTTAGATATAAACCTTGCCTTTCCTGAACAGCGGTGACCCAACCTAAGCTATCCTTAGTTGACGCCCTCCACTTCCCTAGATTTTCTCATTTTAGAGCTGCACATTAGGAAGCTCACAAGTCCCCGGATCTTTACAATCTTTTTTACCCTTACATCATCTATCATAAGTAAGTTATGAAGATATCAGCTTATTGAGTCGGTTCTAATAGGCTGGTAGTCTAAAACTTTGAGTCTATTTCAAATATACCTAAAATCGAAATCAATTTTGAATATGGAAACCACAACTGAATCCTAAACATTTGGTAAAATCGAAACCGGAACGAAACCGAAATATATTTTGAGGAACGAAGCCAATTCTTTTATAAACCGACATGAAACCGGTGCGAAACCTAAATTAGTTTTGAGAAATGAAAACAAAACTTGAACAAAATGCTTAATAAATCCGAAATACGATCGAAATAAAACCGAAATTAATTACCAAACTGATTTTAAAAAGCGAAATCAAAACACTTTGTTAAACCGAAACCGGAGCGAAACCAAAATTAATTTTGAAGAAAAAAACCGCAACCCAAGTGTTAGCCTCATCTACGCGAGCCGAATCTTTACAAATATGCATCATACACATATTTAGCATTTTATTCGATTTCCTTATGGAACCTGTGGGTGGGGTGACAGAATGGCCTAGAAGGTTTCATGTGGTCATACTAAAGCGATCCCGAGATGGTCGGTGTTGGGAATCCCTGCTCTAAAAATTTGTTTATATACTTACGCACAACTATATTTGAAATTACCATTGTTTGCAGGCATATGCACATACTAAGGTTGTTGTTTTCATGTTTCTATTGTTTCATATTCTTGCTATATTAAAGCTGTTTACGCCAACTAAAATTCTGTAACATACATATGTACAACATACATACATACATTTCAACTGTTCATTATTTTTTGCCTTTTTCTTTGTTCAACCAAAGTGACCGCTTCTCCTGTTTGGTGTTTTTGTAAACTGCAGTGCATTCTTCCAACTTCCAAGCTGGTACGGTAAATGCAAATCGTTTGACCGTTTGCTAATGAAGGGATAAATAGTCGCGAAAGTAAGTATTTTCAATTTAGTCACCGATTAGCCAAAGGAAGTGGAAGGACGTACTGCGGCAAGTGTGTCATATTTTTCTTGTATGTGCATATGTATTTATTGTAACATTTTTTATAGAAATAAACTGCTAAGACTGCCAAAGCAAGTTAAATTCGTACCACTTAATCGGTGACAGCTTTATTTCGCAACACATACTTTATTTCGCACGCAAATTTTGCAGCCTATATTTTTATTTCACAGCCTTTGCATATGCGACATAATTTTATATTTATTGCCAGTGCCATACAATTTTTAGCAGCAGACTGGATTTGCACAACTATTGCCGATGCCATACAATTTCAGCTGCAGTTTGGATTTGCACCATTTTAATTTAATTTATTTAAATTTTTGACATAACTTTGCTGTTTGTTGTTTGTTTCTTTATTTTTATATTTCATGGGCAAGTCACCTCGGCGTCCCACATCGGCCAATTTGCCAGCTATGGAAACAAATGCTCAACCAACAGCCGTATCAAGGGCCAGCCAGGTCACCGAAGCACCAGTTGCCACCTCCGATTCGTCAGCCGCTCCAAGTGCCGCCGGAGTCACCACACGATCTTCATCAGCCAATGCCGCCGCACGTCAAGATAATGTGGTTGCAACTCTACAAAGGCGAATAGCCATGTTAGAGAACAGTTTGTCAGCAGCACAGACGGTAATAAGGGAGAATCAAGCGCGTAGTGAGGGGCAAAATTCGAATATGCCAAGCACATCAAATGTGAACAATACCGTCGCCAGGCGTTCCCATGTAATGTGGAACCAACGCCTCTAACACCCGTTTCCTTATGGTCCACCCCTGTTGAAACGGCAAGTTTCCTTGGACTCCCGTTAGAGGATATTGATGACAATTTGTGATCGGTCGCGGCTATTAGGTGGGGCGAGCATTGCTACAACAACAACCACCGTCGCCAGGGTATCAGTCTCGCAGCCAGCGGAGCCACAAACGACACAGGCGCCAATAACTTATTCGTCGGGGTCACGTTCGCCAAATTCACAATTGCCGCAGTTAGACGAAGCCCGTTACTCTCCGCCACTCTATGTCACAAGTACCGCCGCTGCTAATACACCGACCGTTGCGATGATGAATAATATGTATCAGCCAATTGTACAGCCGACTGATACACGCTCTATTAGCTCCATTACAAATTCGGTTCCAAATATCACAAATATGGGTTCTACAACCACGCCATTGTCCACCTTCCCAAGGAAGATGCAGCCTCTGCCGGATTTCTGTGGGAAGCCCGAAGATTGGCCAATATTTTACACGGCTTTCACAGAATCCACTGCGATGTATGGGTATAGCAACTTCGAGAATAATCAACGTTTGCAGAAAAGCCTAAAGGGAGACGCAGGCTGTCAGATCACTCCTGATACACCCCAACAACGTAGGCAACATTTTGGAGCTTTTGAAATTTAGGTTTGGTCGTCCTGAACAACTGATTCGTAGCCAGTTGTCAAAGGTGAGGGAAATAGCACCCATTTCGGAGCACGCCATGGCAAAAATCATCCCGTTCGCAACTAAGGTTAGTAATATTTGTGTATTTTTGCAATCTGCTCATGGAGGTGAGTTGCACTTGGCTAACCCTACACTACTCGATGACCTGGTATCGAAGTTGCCCGTTAGCAAGCGTATCGAGTGGGCTAGCTTCGCAGCAACGATACAGCCATATGCGAATGTAAAGCATTTTTGCGACTGGCTAATGTCATCTGCACTGTTTGCGCTGAAAATCAACCGACGGAGTCAAAGAGCCGTACCGTTTTACATGCCACCGAGCCGCAGCGATCGCCGAGATGTCCTATTTGCCAGGGTTCCCATAAGCCAGAAGTGTGTGCGCGCTTCATAGAAATTTCAGTTCCGAACAGGTGGGCAGAAGTTAAACGAAATCGTATGTGTTTCTCTTGTCTCAATTTAGGTCGTGGTACACGGAATTGCCAACGCCGCAAGCCATGCGCTATCGAAGGGTACCGAAGGGTGCACCACAAGCTTCTGCATGAAGCCATCGGGAGCAAAAACAATTTCCCAAGCCAATCAACACCATCGCAGCCTTGCATAAAATCCACATCTGCGAACGCTCAAAACTCGAACAGGCCAACACCAACCCAACGGTCATCTCACACTCAACAAGTTTCACAAGAACCAGGACCAGCAGTTTTGAGTTGTAGCTCCGCTGATAGTAAACTTTTGTACCGCATACTTCCAGTCACTTTATACGGCAATCAAAGACGCATCGATACGTATGCACTCCTGGATGAAGGGTCATCCATAACAATGATCGACAGTGACATCGTTCGAGAGTTAGGCATCCAGGGACGAAAGCAGAGTTTGAACATCCAATGGTTTGGAGGGCGTACAGTGGAAGAGCTAACAATGGTGGTAGATTTGCTAATCAGTGGTGCCGGTATGGAGCACAAACATAACTTCCGAAGCGTTTTTGCAGTATCAAACTTGCAACTCCCCTTGCAAAGCGTGAGTAAGGATGATTTGAAGTCAAATGTTCAACGGTGCCATTTACCAGTTCGGCCATATAACGAGGTAAGACCCAAATTACTGACTGGCCTTGATCATTGTCATTTAGGTTTGCCGTCGACTACAATAAAATTGAACATGAGTGGTCCTTTCGTCGCTAAAACACAATTGGGTTGGGTGGTGTTTGGTCCAACGACTGCTTCATCGACGTTGCCGTCAACTTGTTTGTACGTGAACAGCCAGGCCGATCAACTTCTACATAATTTGGTGTCTGATTTTTTTGATACTGAGAGTTTCGGGGTTAGTGCTACGCCCCCGATAGTAAGTGATTTAGACGTTCGAGCTACAGCTATCCTGAAGACTACAACATGCCGAGTGGATGGAAGGTTCCAAACAGGTCTTTTATGGAAATCTGACAACATTAAATTGCCTAATAGCTACAACATGGCGCTAAAACGATTAGCAAATGTGGAGAAGAAGATGAGTTGTGATACAAATTTCGCCACCGAGTACAAGCACATCATGGACTCTTATATCAGCAACAAATATGCACGAAAACTGTCCGCTGCAGAAGCCGCAATGTCTACACCTACGACCTGGTATCTGCCGCATTTTGCCGTTGCTAACCCTAATAAACCGGGTAAGTTGCGTATGGTTTTCGACGCCGCAGCTGAGGTAAGTGGCATATCCCTCAATTCACAATTGCTGAAGGGGCCGCAGGCATATCGTTTGTTGACATCTATATTGTTTCATATTCGGGAAGGTGCTGTCGCGGTGTGTGCAGACATTAGGGAGATGTCCCACCAAGTGCTTATTCAAGAACAAGATAGATGTGCTCAACGGTTTCTCTGGCGTAGTGGTGATCCAACAAGCACTCCAGATGTCTACGAGATGTGTGTAACGACGTTCGGCGCGGCATGTTCGCCGTGCGCAGCCAATTATGTCAAAACAATTAACGCGTTGGAGCATCAAAGCGAAAATTGTATAACTAAACGTGCTGTGAAGGCAATATTGGACCACCACTACGTCGATGACTTCGTGGACAGTTTCGGCTCGGAAGAGGAAGCAATTTCAGTGTCAGAGGAGGTGCGAGCCATTCACAAGAAAGCAGGTTTCGAGCTCCGCCATTTTACTTCAAATTCTTCGAAAGTAGTAGCAGCACTTGGTGGTTCTGATGACACACGCGTAATTGCCAAGAAGGAAGGTGTGTTAGCTGAACGTGTACTGGGCATGTTTTGGGAATCATTTTCAGATTGTTTCGGATTCAAGTTGAAGTTCCATAACGTAGACCCAGCGGTGATAAATGGAATCAGGCGCCCTAGCAAAAGAGAACTTTTAAGCGTTGTTATGTCCATCTGCGACCCTTTAGGATTACTAAGCAACTTCGTTGTAGGGGCCGTGATGGAATATGCTATACCACGTTTTTATTTCCGCAACGGTGCTCCACATAAATTGCAACTACACGTATTTGTCGACGCCAGTGAAGACGCCTTTGCCGCTGTTGCCTATTGGCGATCTTGTAACTCCTTTGGGGATGTTGAGGTGGCTTTCGTATGCGCAAAGTCAAAATGCGCGCCAATGAAAACTTTAACAATACCAAGGCTGGAACTGCAGGCAGCGGTTTTGGGTACGCGTCTTATGCAGTGCATACGTGAAGAGCATTTAGTAGACATCGAAGACTGTATCTTGTGGAGCGACTCGACAACCGTGATCAAATGGCTTCGAAGTGAGCATCGTCGCTATAAACCCTTTGTGCAACATAGGGTGGCGGAGATTTTAGCAACTACCAACATACGTAATTGGAGATGGATACCTAGTGCACTAAATGTGGCCGATGAAACGACGCGTAAGAATGATAACGTCGATTTTAGCAAGGTAGCACGCTGGTCATGTGGACCCCAGTTTCTACAGAAGGAAGAGCTTACGTGGCCTTGTGAAGATGTCATCGATCGTGGCAAATTTTGCCTTAGTCATCGTAAGTTGCAACCTTATAAATATTAAACAATTTTCTTCATTTAATAGATTGGTCAGAACATTCGCTTGGGTGATTCGCTTTATTGATATTTGCCGCCGCCGGGTTCAGCCAGATCGATGCTATGGTCTCACCGCTAACGAAGTTGATACAGCCAAACGTATTTTGTGTCGCCTAGTCCAGCATGAGGTATACGGTGCGGAAATCGAAGCCATTAAAAATGGCCATAACATCCCTAAAGACAGTGTACTGCTACAACTTTCGCCATATATAGACGAGGAGAGTGTTTTACGTGTGCAGGGACGCATCGACGCTGCCAGCTGGCTGCCAATCAGCGCGCGACACCCCATTATTTTGCCGCCTGACCATGCATTTACAAAACTATTAGTAACGCACTATCATTCCGCCACACACCATCAAAACTATGAGGCTACGATTTGCAACATTCGTCGCAGTTACTGGGTGCTGCGTCTACGAGGTCTGCTGCGCAGTGTGATTGCCGCATGTTCAGTATGTCGATTAAACAAATCAGCGCCGGTGGCTCCATTGATGGGGCCTTTGCCCATTGATAGGCTTACTCCGTACGTTCGGCCGTTTAGCTATACAGGTTTCGATTATTTTGGCCCGGTAACCATCACTGTCCGACGCAGCACTGAGAAGAGGTGGGTGGCACTTTTTACTTGTTGACTGTGAGAGCTGTACATTTGGAATTGGCGCATGATCTAAGCACGGATTCATGCATTATCGCTATGCGAAACTACTTTATGAACCGACGTGGGGTGCCCATACGTATCAGATCGGACAATGGTAAAAATTTCGTTGGGGCTGACCGAGAGGCAAAGCGATTCACAGAAGTGTTTGACTGCGTTCGTCTGCAAAGCGAGTTGTCTCAAAGGGGTGTGGAGTGGGTGTTCAACACACCATTTAATCCGGCAGAAGGTGGCGCATGGGAAAGAATGGTGCAGTGCGTCAAGCGGGTGTTGCGTCACACGTTGAATGAGACTGCGCCTCGCAAACATACGCTGTACAGCTTTCTTATTGAAGCAGAGAACGTGGTTAATTCTACGCCCTTAACACATTTGCCGATCAGCGTCGATCAGGAGCAACCACTAACTCCTAACGACTTTTTACTGGGAGAAACAAACATTGCAAATACTCCTAGCGCTTGCATTGAAATTGAGAATGGTAATTGTTTACGTAAACAGTGGCGCATCGGACGGCAATTGAGAGATCACTTTTGGCGGCGGTGGATATCTGAGTATCTGCCAACCTTAACTCGACGGGTGAAATGGTGCCAGCGAAAGAAGCCAATGCAAAAACGTGACTTGGTATTTGTATGTGACCCAAATGTTCCACGTAAAGAATGGTGTCGTGGCAAAGTCTAGCAAGTGTACCCTGGCTCCGATGGGGAAATACGGCGTGCAGACATACGAACTACTAGTGGAGTAAAACGGCGACCAGTTTCCAAGCTGGCTGTTCTGGACGTTGATGATGGTGAATCTTCCTGATTCACGGGGGCGGGGATGTTGGGAATCCCTGCTCGAAAAATTTGTTTATATACTTACGCACAACTATATTTGAAATTACCATTGTTTGCAGGCATATGCACATACTAAGGTTGTTGTTTTCATGTTTCTATTGTTTCATATTCTTGCTATATAAAAGCTGTTTACGCCAACTAAAATTCTGTAACATACATATGTACAACATACATACATACATTTCAACTGTTCATTATTTTTTGCCTTTTTCTTTGTTCAACCAAATTGACCGCTTCTCCTGTTTGGTGTTTTTGTAAACTGCAGTGCATTCTTCCAACTTCCAAGCTGGTACGGTAAATGCAAATCGTTTGACCGTTTGCTAATGAAGGGATAAATAGTCGCGAAAGTAAGTATATTCAATTTAGTCACCGATTAGCCAAAGGAAGTGGAAGGACGTACTGCGGTAAGTGTGTCATATTTTTCTTGTATGTGCATATGTATTTATTGTAACATTTTTTATAGAAATAAACTGCTAAGACTGCCAAAGCAAGTTAAATTCGTACCACTTAATCGGTGACAGTCGGGCTAGTACCTTAATAGTGCTTGCTACCGAAACGTACCGGATCTGCATCTGGCAAGGGACCATCAACAACAATAATACTCCCCAAAACCTTCGGGGAATGTGCTTATGGCTACAACAACAACAACAACTTTGCTAAATTTTGTTTCAATCATAATACGCAATTAAATTTGTTCAATAAAATTGTTATGGATTCGCATTTACATTGGAAGCAGTAAGGAAGGCGGTCGGCGTGATGTGGTGGTGCACAGTGGCTAGTGATTGTCGGCTGGGGCGGGTCCTTGCCAACCTTACTGTTCCTGCGCCATAAACAGAAAAAAGTTCCTATCATGCCTATCAAAACGAACAGCTGTCAAATTCAAAAAAAACCTGGCAGAAGCGCAGAGACCGACTCAAAACGCTTATAAATTGAAAACTGAAACGACATCCGGCCGAACCGGATGCCACGGACAGACCGTTAACATTCAAAAAATTCAAAAATCTAAATTCAAAATTCAAAAACTGACGCAAGAAAAATTTCCGAACCGGACATGACCGGTTACCAAACGATAAAATCAAAGAGAAAAAAAAAATGCTGAAATCAAAATAAAAGAACCAAAAGGGAAATAAACATAAAGGGCCGAATATATAGAGGGGCGCCGCGGGTGTTGTTTCGACGCCCGGTGCTTAGCCCACCCTCAAAAACCATGGCCACCGACGCACCTTAATTTCGGGTGCCCCTTACCTGGTTTACCTAAGTGCCTTCTAAATAAGTGGCGACGCCAGCATTCCCATTTCAAATTACAAAATTTATTTAAAATTCATCATAAAAAAAAAACTGAAATATCATTAAGTATGTCTATGTGTTTTAATCTTCGCGAGCTTCCTGCTCATAAGGCAATACAATCTGATTCTTTTTTTTTTTTATTTACTTTCGTGAAGTCTAAGTTATAATTTTGGTTGGCTTACATAACTATTTTATAAATTCATAAACGCATATAGGTTGGCACCTATCGGCATAATAAATTTATTATAGTAATTTGTTTGGTATCTTTGTTTCTAAATACCCTCTTTAAATGCTATTCTGCTTTACGTACATAAATTCTCTTATCTGTCTAATAGCAAGTTTTGGTTAAGTTAACTTACTATTGATGTGTTTATGTACATAGAGCAGCCTATTTAACTTATTGGGTTGGTAGGGATTAGTAAGATTTTGAAGCTGAACATCCGTGCATTTCTCTACATATGAATTGATTTCCTTATCTCTGCCAACAAGGTACCCAACAAAAAAAAATTTCCAGTTCATGAACTACGGTACATGCATGTCAGTAGGTAGGTATGTTAGAAGTGAAGGAATCAAAATATATGCAGAAAAAGGAAATGGATATTCACTGGTAGGAGTGATTAACCATACCAAAAAAAAATATCTATATATATGTTTCTTTATTCGTCCAAATGGCATTGAATGGCCTAGGCATGTATATGTATTCTATCTTAAATGAGTCTTACTGAATGCTATGTTACTTCAATTGTAGGCAGTAAAAGTTAATAAATAAGTGTATAATATTTAGGTATGTGTTCGTGTTAATTGTAAAATACTTTATGATTGTCCAGAATCAAAAAAAAAGGTTGTCGGGAAAATATATCAACATTGGCATAATAATTGGTGCTTGCAAAGGGTTGCACGTACGTACATACAAATAAACCATAATGGCATACGTTTAAAAGCTAATCGCATTACTATACAATTTGGTTGGATTTATACATTGAAAATATATTACGCTTTAGCGAAGTTTGTCGCCTTGACATGACAGTCTATTTTCTGGCAGATAATTCCAATGGTCTCCTTTAATTTGGCTTATACTAGTACAAAGGCATAGTGGTATATAGTTATGATAGGTACATCTGCGAGTAAAAAAAAAGTAGAAAATCGGCTTGCAAGTTGCAGCAATTAATCTTCTATTTCCATTTCCCTCAATTGTAAGACCTTTACTGATTTAAACGACAATGACTGTCAACCAATTTCGAAACCGTTTTGGAGCGCGATATAGTCTAATTTAAGACGAGTTCCAGGTTATATATATAATTCTGTTCCATACAACAATGTGAATTTTGCTTTGAAAATTATAAAAATTGCGTATCATTGTTGCTGCAATTTTATTGCTCGCAGGTGTATGTACGACATCCTACATTATACAAGCCTTTACATATTAAAATCTAATCCACTGTTCAAAACAATTTAACTAACTTTTTAACGCGGTAAAATATGTCGGATACAAAATCGAAACATTTACAAGTGAATTATTAAAATTTTGTACATAGTTTTGGCTGCTTTAGCTATATGACCATTTCATATAGGGTGGTGCGTATGCTTTGGTCATTCCTCATCGACCTGGTGCCGGTGGCAAACCTTCTTTGTTTTGTAAAAAAAAAAGCTTGTAGAGCTATCTATAAGTTCACTCAAGCGAAGGCAAAATATAAAGGAACGGACTCACCGCTTTAACCGCTGATATTCGCTGTCGCATTTGGCCTGGCCACAGGCCTAGGTTCGCTGCCCTGTGGTTGTCATTGTAGCTGATATATTGTAGCCCGTATGGTCGTAGCTGATAAAGATGCGGCTATGTTGTTGTAGCCGTTATAGTCGTAGCTGATAGGATTACGCTAGTATTGTTAAAGCCGGTGTGGACGTAGCTGATGAAGATGCGGCTAGTATTGCTGTAGCCGTTATAGTCGTAGCTGATAGGATTACGCTAGTATTGTTATAGCCGGTATGGACGTAGCTGATGAAGATGCGGCTAGTATTGCTGTAGCCGTTATAGTCGTAGCTGATAGGATTACGCTAGTATTGTTATAGCCGGTATGGACGTAGCTGATAAAGATGCGGCTAGTATTGCTGTCGGTGGTACCGCCTGTTGTAGGTGCTAACATTAGTGGCCGCAGGCCTATGTTCGCGGCCCCGCGGTGTGACCGCTGCCCATCGGACTCGGCAAAATAACAAAAAAAAAAAAAAAAAAAGTTATTATATATATATAAATCGATCGCGTGAACAGGATTAGCCCGGTTTCGTTTGATACCCATATTGTACAGCACGCATTCTAGAGTCACCCCTGGTCCACCTTTATGTCGATATTTCGAAAAGGCGACCACCTATCCAACTACCACCACTCCCTTTTAAAACCCTCACTAATACCTTTAATTTGATACCCATATCGTACAAACACATTCTAGAGTCACCGCTGGTCCACCTTTATGGCGATATCTCGAAAAGGCGTCCATCTATAGAACTAAGACCCTGGTCCACCTTTATGGCGATATCTCGAAAAGGCGTCCACCTATAAAACTAAGGCCCACTCCCTTTTAAAATGTTCATTAACCCCTTTCATTTGATACCCATATCGTACAAACAAATTCTAGGGTCACCCCTGATCCACCTTTATGGCGATATCTCGAACCGGCGTCCACCTATGGAATTAAGGATCACTCCCTTTTAAAATACTCATTAACACCTTTCATTTGATACCCATATCGTACAAACAAATTCTAGAGTCAACCCTAATCCACCTTTATGGCGATATCCCTAATTGGCGTCCACCTATAGAACTATGGCCCACTCCCTCATAAAATACTCTTTAATACCTTTCATTTGATACACATGTCATACAAACACATTCCAGGATTACCCCCGGTTCATTTTCCTACATGGTTATTTTCCCTTATGTTGTCACCATAGCTCTCAACTGAGTATGTAATGTTCGGTTACGCCCGAACTTAACCTTACTTGTTTTTATACTCAGTTGAGCAGAGCTCACAGAGTATATTAACTTTGATTGGATAACGGTTGGTTGTACAGGTATAAAGGAATCGAGATAGATATAGACTTCCATATATCAAAATCATCAGTATCGAAAAAAAATTCGATTGAGCCATGTCCGTCCGTCCGTTAACACGATAACTTGAGTAAATTTTGAGGTATCTTGATGAAATTTGGTATGTAGGTTCCTGGGCACTCATCTCAGATCGCTATTTAAAATGAACGATATCGGACAATAACCACGCCCACTTTTTCGATATCGAAAATTTCGAAAAATCGAAAAAGTGCGATAATTCACTACTAAATACGGATTAAGCGATGAAACTTGGTAGGTGAGTTGACCTTATGACGCAGAATAGAAAACTAGTAAAATTTTGGACAATGGGCGTGGTACCGCCCACTTTGAAAAGAAGGTAATTTAGAAGTTTTGCAAGCTGTAATTTGGCAGTCGTTGAAGATATCATGATGAAATTTGGCAGGAACGTTACTCTTATTACTATATGTCTGGTTAATAAAAATTAGCAAAATCGGAGAACGACCACGCCCACTTTTAAAAAAAATTTTTTTTAATTCATTCAAGGTTCGAATCGAGCTCAAGGCCAGAACAATAAGCTAAATGGTTAGCGCAGCATGCCTAAAGCGTACTGATGATGAAGGCTTAGCACCCTTCGAAATGGATCTATCTGCGCAGCTATGGCAGGTTGTCTGAAAAATTTTCTACTTACTATTCCAAAAACAAAATACAATTTTTCAAATTTAGAAAAATTAAAAAATAACAATAATTATCATTGGAAAAAAATTATTGTTCTGGCCTTAAGCTCGATTCGAACCTTGAATGATTTATCAATAGGCCGATAAAAACAAAAACAATTTTTTTAATTCAAATTTTAAAAGAAAAGTTAATATCTTTACAGTATATAAGTAAATTATGTCAACATTCAACTCCAGTAATGATATGTTGCAACAAAATACAAAAATAAAAGAAAATTTCAAAATGGGCGTGGCTCCGCCCTTTTTCATTTAATTTGTCTAGGATACTTTTAATGCCATAAGTCGAACAAAAATTTACCAATCCTTGTGAAATTTGGTAGAGGCTTAGATTCTAGGACGATAACTGTTTTCTGTGAAAAAGGGCGAAATCGGTTGAAGCCACGCCCAGTTTTTATACACAGTCGACCGTCTGTCCTTCCGCTCGGCCGTTAACACGATAACTTGAGCAAAAATCGATATATCTTTACTAAACTCAGTTCACGTACTTATTTGAACTCACTTTGTATTGGTGTAAAAAATGGCCGAAATCCGACTATGACCACGCCCACTTTTTCGATATCGAAAATTACGAAAAATGAAAAAAATGCCATAATAATATACCAAATACGAAAAAAGGAATGAAAGATGGTATTTGTATTGGTCTATTGACGCAAAATATAACGTTAGAAAAAAACTTGGTAAAATGGGTGTGACACCTACCATATTAAGTAGAAGAAAATGAAAAAGTTTTGCAGGGCGAAATAAAAAAACAGTTGAAATCATGGCAGGAATACTGTTCGTGGTATTACATATATAAATAAATTAGCGGTACCCGACAGATGATGTTCTGGATCACCCTCGTCCACATTTTGGCCGATATCTCGAAAACGCCTTCACATATACAACTAAGGGCCACTCCCTTTTAAAACCCTCATTAATACCTTTAATTTGATACCCATATCGTACAAACAAATTCTAGAGTCACCCCTGGTCCACCTTTATGGCGATATCTTGAAAAGGCGTCCACCTATAGAACTAAGGCCCACGCCCTTTTAAAATACTCATTAGCACCTTTCATTTGATACCCATATCGTACAAACAAATTCTAGAGTCACCCCTGGTCCACCTTTATGGCGATATCTCGAAAAGGCGTCCACCTATAGAACTAAGGCCCACGCCCTTTTAAAATACTCATTAGCACCTTTCATTTGATACCCATATCGTACAAACAAATTCTAGAGTCACACCTGGTCCACCTTTATGGCGATATCTCGAAAAGGTGTCCACCTATAGAACTAAGGCCCACTCCCTTTTAAAATACCCATTCACACCTTTCGTTTGATACCCATATTGTACAAACGCATTCTAGAGTCACCCCTGGTCCACCTTTATGGCGATATCTCGAAAAGGCGTCCACCTATAGAACTAAGGCCCACGCCCTTTTAAAATACTCATTAGCACCTTTCATTTGATACCCATATCGTACAAACAAATTCTAGAGTCACCCCTGGTCCACGTTTATGGCGATATCTTGAAAAGGCGTCCACCTATAGAACTAAGGCCCACGCCCTTTTAAAATACTCATTAGCACCTTTCATTTGATACCCATATCGTACAAACAAATTCTAGAGTCACCCCTGGTCCACGTTTATGGCGATATCCCGAAAAGGCGTCCACCCATAGAACTAAGCCCGCTTCCCTTTAAAACACTTATTAACACCTTTCGTTTGATACCCATATTGTACAAACGCATTCTAGAGTCAACCCTGGTCCACTTTTATAACGATATTCCGAAAAGGCGGCCACCTATAGAACTAAGGCCCACGCCCTTTTAAAATACTCATTAATACATTTCATTTGATACCCATATCGTACAAAATAAATTCTAGAGTCACCCCTGGTCCACCTTTATGGCGATATCTCGAAAAGGCGTCCTGTAGAACTTAGGCCCACTCCCTTTTAAAATTATCATTAACACATTTCATTTGATACCCATATCGTACAAACAAATTCTAGAGTCAGGCCTGGTTCACCTTTATGGCGATATCCCTAAATGGCGTCCATCTATAGAACTATGGCCCACTTCCTCTTAAAATACTCTTTAACACCTTTCGTTTGATACCCATATCGTACAAACAAATTCTAGAGTCATCCCTGGTCCACCTTTATGCCGATATCTCGAAAAGGCGTCCACCTATAGAACAAAGGCCCACTCTCTTTTAAAAAACTCATTAACACCTTTCATTTGATACCCATATCGTACAAACAAATTCTAGAGTCCCCCTGGTCCACCTTTATGGCGATATCTCGAAAAGGCGTCCACCTATAGAACTGAGGCCCACGCCCTTTTAAAATACTCATTAATACCTTTCATTTGATACCCATATCGTACAAACAAATTCTAGGGTCACCCCTGGTCCACCTTTATGGCGATATCTCGAAAAGGCGTCCACCTATAGAACAAAGGCCCACTCTCTTTTAAAATACTCATTAATACCTTTCATTTGATACCCATATCGTACAAACAAATTTTAGAGTCACCCCTGGTCCACCTTTATGGCGATTCCCTAAATGGCGTCCACCTATAGAAATATGGCCCACTCCCTTTTAAAATACCCATTCACACCTTTCGTTTGATACCCATATTGTACAAACGCATTCTAGAGTCACCCCTGGTCCACCTTTATGGCGATATCTCGAAAAGGCGTCCACCTATAGAACAAAGGCCCACTCTCTTTTAAAAAACTCATTAACACCTTTCATTTGATACCCATATCGTACAAACAAATTCTAGAGTCCCCCTGGTCCACCTTTATGGCGATATCTCGAAAAGGCGTCCACCTATAGAACTGAGGCCCACGCCCTTTTAAAATACTCATTAATACCTTTCATTTGATACCCATATCGTACAAACAAATTCTAGGGTCACCCCTGGTCCACCTTTATGGCGATATCTCGAAAAGGCGTCCACCTATAGAACAAAGGCCCACTCTCTTTTAAAAAACTCATTAACACCTTTCATTTGATACCCATATCGTACAAACAAATTCTAGAGTCCCCCTGGTCCACCTTTATGGCGATATCTCGAAAAGGCGTCCACCTATAGAACTGAGGCCCACGCCCTTTTAAAATACTCATTAATACCTTTCATTTGATACCCATATCGTACAAACAAATTCTAGAGTCCCCCTGGTCCACCTTTATGGCGATATCTCGAAAAGGCGTCCACCTATAGAACTGAGGCCCACGCCCTTTTAAAATACTCATTAATACCTTTCATTTGATACCCATATCGTACAAACAAATTCTAGGGTCACCCCTGGTCCACCTTTATGGCGATATCTCGAAAAGGCGTCCACCTATAGAACAAAGGCCCACTCTCTTTTAAAATACTCATTAATACCTTTCATTTGATACCCATATCGTACAAACAAATTTTAGAGTCACCCCTGGTCCACCTTTATGGCGATATCTCGAAAAGGTGTCCACCTATAGAACTAAGGCCCACTCCCTTTTAAAATACCCATTCACACCTTTCGTTTGATACCCATATTGTACAAACGCATTCTAGAGTCACCCCTGGTCCACCTTTATGGCGATATCTCGAAAAGGCGTCCACCTATAGAACTAAGGCCCACGTCCTTTTAAAAAACTCATTAACACCTTTCATTTGATACCCATATCGTACAAACAAATTCTAGAGTCCCCCTGGTCCACCTTTATGGCGATATCTCGAAAAGGCGTCCACCTATAGAACAAAGGCCCACTCTCTTTTAAAATACTCATTAATTTCTTTCATTTGATACCCATATAGTACAAACACATTCTAGAGTCACCCATGGGCCACCTTTATGGCGATTCCCTAAATGGCATCCACCTATAGAAATATGGCCCACTCCCTCATAAAATACTCTTTAATACCTTTCATTTGTTACACATGTCATACAAACACATTCCAGGGTTACTCTAGGTTCTTTTTACAACATGGTAATTTTCCCTTACTTTGTCTCCACAGCTCTCAACTGAGTATGTAATGTTCGGTTACACCCGAACTTAGCCTTCCTTACTTGTTTTTTTATTTAATTGAAAAAAAAAACTTTAAAATTTTTTTTGTATTTTTTCCGAAAAGTACATTTAAAAACATATTTAAAAAAAAAAAAATGATCCCAAACGGTCAATTTTTGAAAAAGTTATACATTTTGAAAACAAAAACGGTGTTTTTTTTTAAATTCATAACTTTTTTTGAGTTGGATGAAAAAATTTGAAAAACTTCTGAAAAGCGTCTTTCGTAAGCTAGAAAAAGAAGAAAAACTTTCAGCCAATTCTAAAGGGGTCGGGTTCAAAATTGGTCGAAATGGGATGGAATACCCCATATATAGATAATACTTGTAAAATTGATTTCGTCACAAGTGGGCGGTGCCACGTCCATTTTCAAAAATTATGAAGAGTCTTAATCTCAGTCCACACATAAAATTTTAACATTATAGAGGAATTATTTGCTAAATAATCAGGTTTTAGGTGTTTCCAAACTGTCATATATGTAAAAAGTGGGCGTGGTTACCATCCGACTTCCCCCATTTTTAATAGCGATGTGAGATGAGCGCCAAGAAACCCATATACCAAATTGCAATATTTTATTCTCAATATTTACTCAAGTCATCGTACGCAACGACAGGTAGACGGATGGATGGACGGACATGGCTAAATCAATTCCTTTTTTCATATTCAGCATTTTGATATATGGAAGTCTGTTTTTATCTCGATTCGTTTATGCCCTTTATGTTACCAAAGTTAACAAACTCTGTGTGCAAAGTACGCGGAATATAACACATCTGGTTTTGTAGTAGTGTACGATGGAATATTACCAACTAGAGAACAGATAAAACTAGCTAATAAAACTAATATGTACTTTTAATTAAAAATACGTTCATTGTACACATGTCAACTTAATAACACGCTTAGCAAATACATATGGGCAAGTCCTTGGTTAGGACACGACATTCGCACTCATTTCAACCTGCATAAAAGAGAACATGAGCAGTGGACTGAGCGGATATTACAATATTTGAAGCAACAATTATGGGTACCTCAAAAATATAAGTACATATATATGACCATATATGATGAGGTTTGGAATTGTTTTATTTTGTATTCTCCTCGTGCGGCCCACAGGTATTGGCAAGTTTTACGAATGTGGGAAAGATGAACAGACGTTTAGATCCATAACATTAATCTCATTAATACTTAAGACAAGATCTTGATTATGTCAGCCACCTTAAGTTGTAAGTGTTGTTACTCAAAATTTAGTGCACTGCCAATTTGAAAACAGATAAAACTAATATGTACTTTTAATTAAAAATACTGTAACGAATTTAGGGAAATTCGGCTTATTTGCAAACTTCAGCTAACATTGGAATCACTAAACTGTTGAATAAATAACTCCAATATTCAATAATGCAAAATTGTCTTTATTAAACTACTTTCACAATAACACTTCTACTTCTCAAACTGATTGCCATGCCTGGCTGCTGGCGCGGCTTTTATACTCTTCGGTTTCCTCGTTTGCATATTTCTAGGCGTTTCTAGAATTTACTATTTGTTTACTAGCTATAAACTCATCAGCTACAACTGCAGATGCACTATTATAGCTTCTCGCATAGCCATAGCGCGTGTATATGGGAGTGATACTTCCATCGATGATGGGATTATCTCAGATATATGCATGTGTTTGTGCGTTTCTCTCCGCTGCTTGTATGGACATAATTATTGATTTGTTTATGTGCATACAAGTCACTGCTCAATATCGGCTTAGAGATGATAGTATCCCTTAGTGTTGCTAATATTCGTCACACTGCCCTCCACGCCGCCAGCCTTTCCAGATGAACCACTTTAATTTTGGTTAGTGGTTTACCAATGGTTTGTATGCGGTAAACTACATCGCTGATCCGTTTTACAACTTTGTATGGGCCTTCCGAATTACACTGCAATTTCGGGGACAAACCTTTTTTCCGTTTTGGGTTGTATAACATCTCCAAGTCTCTTTCCTGAAAACATTCCGAATTAATTGTTTTATCGTATCTGGCTTTCATCTTGTCACTCATAATCTTTGTTCGTTGCCTTATCATGTATTTCACTCAGCTCTTCTTCCACTTTTCCTACTTTTGCAGGGGTTCGGCCCGTTGTCTCATGCACTGCTGATCGGTAAGCCATCAAGAATAATGGTATGAGGGTATCCCACTCTTTATGGAACTTGTCCCCTACTTTCCTTAAGTGCTCCTCCAATGTTCTATTGAATCGTTCCACCATACCATCGAATTGAGGATGCAATGCAGTTGTCCGTTTTTTTCGAATGCCCAATGATTTACACAATTCCTGAAACACAGCTGATTCGAAATTCCTGCCTTGGTCAGAATGTAACTCTATTGGTACACCATACCTTGCAACCCAATTGTTTATAATCACTTCTGCTACTGTTTCCGCTTCTTGATTTGGGATTGGGTTTACCTCTGGCCATTTGCAGAAATTATTCATAACCACCAGTACATATTTGTTTCCGCAGTTGCTAGTAGGAAAAGGACTTGCGACATCCATAGCGATCCTTTCAAATGGCGCACCTGAGTTATATTGCTTCATCTGGCCATGACTTCGGCTTTTGGGCCCTTTCGCTCTGCTGCAAACCTCGCAGTTCGCAATCCACTCAGTTTCCGACTGACGGCAACGAACCCAATAGAATCTTCTCGAGCGTCTTCGTGATTCCAAGACGACCTCCGCTTGGACCATTATGCAGCTCGCTGAGCATGTCAATAATCCTCTTTCTGGAAACAACTATCAGTTTCTTCTTGCATTGACCATCCTCACTCTCCCATACTCTATGCAAGCAACAGGATATCAATTCTAAACTGTTCCACTGTGCCCAATATGACATCGCAATGGGACTCTCTGCTGACATCTCCTCTCTATTTGGCCTTTCGTTTCCTTCGAGCTCTTGCATAACAGTACTTGCATTCCAAACTACATGGTCTTCGTGATATTGCATCAGCATTTCCATGGGTACTACCTTTTCGATGCTCAATGGAAAAGTCATAGCTTTGTAGTCGCTCGATCCACCGTGCCCGTTGTCCTTTGGGATTACGGAACGGCAGAAGCCATTTCAACGCTGCGTGATCTGTCCTGACGCGGAATCGCTGGCCGTAGAAGTATTTGTGAAAATGTTTAATGCACTCTACCAATGCCAACAGCTCTGTCCGTGTAACGCAATAGTTCCTCTCTGGTTTTCCAATCGAACGGCTGTAATATGAAACTACCTGCTTCTGTACATTGACCAGTTGTGATAAAACGCTGCCTATAGCATACTGTTACGAATATTAGCAAAACTAAGGGGTGCTGCCATCTCTAAGCCGATGCTAAGCAGCGCCTTGCATGCACATCCATAGATCAATCATTATGTATCTACATAAACGAATCAATCATTATGTCTACACATATGTAGGTACACGCAGCTGAGAGCAACGTACAAGCACATGCAGATATCTTATCTGAAATGCTCCTAAAGGTATGCAGTTGTGATTGTGGAAGTGTCGCTCACACATACAAGCGCATGGGGTATGAGAGAAGCTATAAAAATTATACATCTGTAGTTGTAGCTGAGAAATTTATAACTAACTAAGTAAAATTCTGGAAGCGCTTAGAAGATGCCACGAGGAAATCACAGAGTATAAAAGCATCAGCGGTAGAGGCGCTATGGGCTGTTTCAGTTAAGCACGCTATCTGTCAGGCAATAGATCAGTTTCATTTAAGCTATCAGTCAGTTTGGTTATTAAGCAAGCCATTTTTCCATTATTCAATATTGGAGTTATTTATTCAACAGTTTAGTGATTCGAACTTAGCAGAAGATTGCAAATAAGGGAAATTGCAAGTAAATTCGTTACAATATCATTCATTCATTCATTTTTATTGAGCATTTTACTTATATCCATTTATGTACAAGTTTCGCAATATTACAAACTGTGCAACACAAAGTTTAAACATAAAATCTTACAACTTATAGATAAGTACATCTAGATATAAGAAAAGGTAAGACATTTTATATGTTATACTTAACATAGTGTCAAATGTCATCTTTATTGAATATACAGTGGGGTGGACTGTTAAATATTAAAGTTAAAAATTAATTATATGTTGAAAATAGGTAAAAATAAATCTATTTATATAACTAACGCATTAATAGAGCTTTTGTAAAGATAAAGGTAATACAAAGGAAAGCAATGAATATAAGCCAAGATTAGTTAATTAAAAACTGTTTATGAATTGGTCCGCAGCAAAACTTCGATTTCGGTATGAGAAAGGTCCAAAAGAAAGGACTTCACGATTTTCATGAATTGTTGTAAATTTCTTAAGGCACGAATTTCGGAAGGTAGTGCATTAAAAAGTTTTCTAGATACTATCGTATAAAACTTGCTAGAGTGTGTGGTTCGCGAGGAAGGTACAACTACAGCAGGATATGAGCTTGTCCTTAGATTATAGGTTTCCGATCTCATACTATGGATACCTCACACCTTATGAAAAAAAATTTTTTAAACTTTAATATAATAAAGATCTCTTATTGGTGGAAGTGTCACTCGCGCATATGAGAAGCAATATACATAGTTTATAGCTGGTAATTTTATAGCTGGTAACTAACCAGTAAATTCTAGAAATAGAAATGCCTAGAAATATGCCAACGAGGAAACCGAACAGTATAAAAGCAGCACCAGCTGAGGCACGACCAACCAGTTTGATTTAAGCACGCTATCAGTTGCGAAGTATAAGTGTTTTCAAAGTAGTCAAATAAAGACCATTTTGCATTATTTGAATATTGGAGTTGTTTATTCAACAGTTTAGCGATACGAACGTTAGTAGAAGGTTGCAAAGAAGCGGAATTTCCCTAAATTCGTTACAATTGGTATCAGAAGAGGAATTGTTGAATAAATTCTAAAGATTTCGAATACAACTTGGACATGGCAAAGTTAAGTGAATTAAGGATACAGCATCTGAAAAAGGAGTTGGAGAACCGTGGATTGAATACAACTGGCAATAAGATTGAACTTCAAGCACGGCGCTATGGAGTCGGAAGGAATTAATATGGACGATGATGTCTTTCATCTGATGGAGACAAGACAAGAACAAAAATCGAAGAGAAAAACGAAACATCGCAAACAGTTATGAGCACAGACTTGAACATGATTTTGGCTGCAATATCTGCTCAAACATCGACAGTAACATCCAAGATTGAAGCACAAGAAACGCGTATAACAGAAATGTCATCACAAATATCCACCAACAAGTCATCGCAACTGGAATCACAGGAGACACGTATAATATCCAAGATGGAATCACAGGAGACACGCATAACATCGAAGATTGAAACACAATTAGAGGAACAGAAGACATATATGGCATCTCAACTGGAACGGCAAGAGGCACGTATATCTGAAATGTCGGCACAAATTTCGGAACAGGTATCATCGCAGCTCTTTGCGAAACTGGAAGAGCAGGATGCAAAAATTTTACAACTCGAGGACAATATTGATGCCGAGATAAAAGCGTTGAAAGGTCGTATGGAGCAGTTGCAACTAAATCGCCCAGCTGTTCCAGCGAGTAATCCAAAGGTAAAAACACCATCCTTTGACGGTTCTACTCCTTTCCAATTATTTAAGATTCAGTTTGAGAAGACCGCAGCAGTGAACAACTGGAGTGCTGAAGATAAAGTTGTTGCACTATTCGTGGCATTGGACGGATCTGCTGCTGAAATCCTACAGCGGAACAACTACGAAACATTGATGAGCGCTCTAGAGAGGCGATACGGAAGCGAACACAGAAAGCAGATATACCAGATAGAGTTGCAAAACCGCTACCAAAAAGCGAATGAGACTTTGCAGGAGTTTGCGTCCGATGTCGAAAGGCTAGCCCATCTAGCAAATGCGGACGCACCCGTGGAATATACCGAGAGGGTAAAAATCCAGAGATTTATAAATGGCATACGGGACGTGGAAACGAAGCGAGCTACATACACAAACCCAAAGCTGGATGGAAAGGAACGTTTACTGACTGTAGATACGGATGCATCTCATTCCATCAGATTTAGTCAACAAGAAGATAAGACCATTGCATGGAGCAAGATTGCGTACAGCCACTGGAGAAGACACCACGGTTCTAGGAGAAGTAGCATGTGAAGTGGCAATTGGGAACGTCAGGGCAGTACACGATTTTACAGTGGCAGAGATTGTTGATGAAATCATAATTAGAGTGGACTTCTTAATCGACCAGGGCATCAAGATCGGCATGCAAAGCAAGACGATGCGATATACGAAACATGGATGTATCACTTAATTTCGGCTACGAGAGAGGCTATAGCAGTAAACGAGTGCTGGTGGCAGAGAGTCAGCAAACACCACCAAAATCAGAAGCAGTCATCTGGGCAAAGGTTGATGGAGATTGTGGGACAAACAAATTGTGGGTTGTCGAAGCAGCAAACAAATCAGCACCGAACATACTTGTAGGAAAAACCCTGGCTATGACAAAATAAGATGGACGTATTCCGGTAAGAGTACTCAATTAGTTCAAGTCACCACTCAAACTGACCAAAGGAGCTATTTTGGGAAGATGCCAAGAGGCTGAAGTAGTTATTAACTGTGAACAGCTCCAGGAACACGTTTCACCTAGTAATACTGATCTTTCAAATGACATCACGGCATGGACGGAGGGGCTAGAGGAAGATAATCAGAGTAAGGCAAAGCAACTGCTGCTAAAGTACGCAAACATATTTGACCAGGATGGTTCCAAACCAGGCCGCACCAATGTTGTGAAACATAAAATTGACACTGGAGACGCGAGGCCGATACGTCAAGCTCCTCGTAGTGTTCCACTGGCGAAGCGGAAAGTTGTGAGTCACATCGTACAAGAAATGAGCGACAGCGGCGTTATCGAACCATCAGCTAGTCCATGGAGCTCACCTGTGATACTTGTGGAGAAGAAGGATGGGAAAATGAGGTTTTGCGTGGACTACCGCAAGTTGAACGACGTCACGATAAAGGATAGCTACCCATTGCCATCGCTCTCTGGTATGAAATGGTTTTTCACACTGGACTTGAAAAGTGACTACTGGCAAGTGGAGTTGAAGGTGGAATATAAAGGGAAAACAGCCTTCAGCGTCGGAGATGGTATTTGGCAATTAACAGTAATGCCTTTTGGACTTTGTAATGCACCAGCTACTTTTGAGAGACTCAATGGCCAGGTATTGAAAGGACTACATTGGAAAACATGCTTGGTGTACCTGGACGACATCATCGTATTGGGCAAGAACTTTGATGAACATCTTAAAAACTTGGAGGAAGTTTTCCAGAGAATAGCTGGCGCTGGTCTGAAACTAAGTCCCAAAAAGTGTGCGCTGTTTAAAAAGGAAGTAAGTGATTTGGGTCACAAGGTAACGAGAGAGGGCATCTGCACTGCGAACGAAAAGATAGAAGCTGTAAAGGATTGACCAAGACCACAGAACCTACATGAATTGAGAAGTTTCCTTGGGCTGTGCACATATTACCGCCAATTTGTACCAAACTTTTCCAGCGTAGCCCATAGCCTCCACGAGCTTACAAGAAAAAATAAAGCTTTTGAATGGAAGAAGGAGCAAGAAGTGGCTTTCCAAACATTGAAAGAGCGTTTGTGCACTGCCTCAATGTTGGCATATCCGATTCCAGGAGCAACGTTTATTCTAGATACAGATGCAAGCAGGAGGCGTTTTGTCACAACTGGTTGATGGACATGAGAAAGTAGTTGCATATTACAGCAGTCCAATTGGAAAACCAGAGAGGAACTACTGCGTTACACGGAGAGTTATTGGCATTGGTAGAGTGCATTAAACATTTTCACAAATACCTCTACGGCCAGCGATTCCGCGTCAGGACAGATCACGCAGCGTTGAAATGGCTTCTGCAGTTCCGTAATCCGGAAGGACAATTTGCACGGCGGATCGAACGGCTACAAAGCTATGACTTTTGCATTGAGCATCCGAAAGGTAGTACCCATGGGAATGCCGATGCAATGTCACGAAGACCATCTAGTTTGGAATGCAAGCACTGTTCAAAGCCCGAGGCTATAGAAGACATTATAGATGTCCGACTAATGACTATAACGTGTACAGATGAATGGGACAAGAAACAACTAAGGAAGTGTCAGCTACAAGATACAGATCTGTCACATGTTATGCAAGAGCTCGAAAGAAAGGAAAGAACAAATAGAGAGGAGATGTCAGCAGAGAGTCCCATTGCGAAGTCATATTGGGCACAGTGGAACAGTTTAGAGTTGATATCCGGTTGCTTGCATCGAGTATGGGAGAGTTAGGATGGTCAAAGTAAGAGGAAACTGATAGTTGTTCCCAGGAAAAGGATTCCCGACGGTCCAAGTGGAGGTCATTTTGGAATCACGAAGACGCTCGAGAAAATTAAGCAGAGATTCTACTGGGTTGGTTACCGCCAGTCGGTCACTGGGTTGCCGACTGCGAAGTTTGCGACAGAGCGAAAGGGCCCAAAACACGAAGTCATGGCCAGATGAAGCAGTATATTTCAGGTGCACCATTTGAAAGGATCGCCATGGATGTCGCAGGTCAGTTTCCTACTAGCAAGTGCGGAAACAAATACGTACTGGTGGTTATGGATGGAGTAAATGGCCAGAGGTATACCCAATCCAAAACCAAGAAGCGGAAACAGTAGCAGAAGTGGTTACAAACGATTGGGTTGCAAGGTATGGTGTACCAATGGAGTTACATTCTGACCTAGGCAGGAATTTTGAATCAGCTGTGTTCCAAGAAATGTGTAAGAAGTTGGGCATTCGAGAAGCACAGACAACTACATTGCATCCTCAGTCCGATGGTATGGTGGAACGTTTCAATAGAACCTTGGAGGAGCATTTAAGGAAAGTAGTAGACAAGTTCCACAAAGAGTGGGATACACACATATCATTATTCTTGATGGCTTACCGAGCGGCAGGGCATGAGACAACGGCCCAAACTCCCGCAAAGGTAATTTTTGGCAATGACCTTCGACTGCCAGCTGATTTGAAGTTTGGGATAGATGCCGATGCGGAGAGAAATGTCAAGAAATCCACTGGTGTCTTGAAAGAAGAGCTGAGAGAGATATACGATCTTGTAAGGTAACGAAAAAAGATTATGAGTGACAAGATGAAAACCAGATACGATAAAGCAATGAATTGGGAAGGTTTTCAGAAAGGAGACTTGGTGATGTTATACAACCCACAAGGGAAAAAAGGTTTGTCCCCAAAATTGCAGGGAAGGCCCATACAAAGTTGTAAAACGGATCAACGATGTAGAGTACCGTATACAAGCCATTGGCAAACCACGAACCAAAATGAAAGTGGTTCATTTGGAAAGGCTGGCAGCGTTTAGATCGAGAGATTTGTCTGAACGGGACGATGAGACTTAGGTGGAGGGCAGTGTGGCGAATATGAGCAACATTAAGGGATACTATCATCTCTAAGCCGATAGTAAGCAGTGACTTGTATGCACATAACAAAGTCAGTCATTATGTCTACACACATGTACGTATACGCAGCGGAGAGAAAGGCACAAACACATGCATATATCTGAGATACTCCCAAAAGTGTGCAATCATCGGTGGAAGTATCACTCACATATACACGCACATATGAGAAGCTATAAACATAGTTTATAGCTGGTAATTTTATAGCTGGTAACTAACCAGTAAATTCTAGAAATAGAAACGCCTAGAAATATTCCAACGAGGAAACCGAACAGTATAAAAGCATCACCAGCTGAGACACGACCAATCAGTTTGATTTAAGCAAGCTATCAGTTGCGAAGTATAAGTGTTTTCAAAGTAGTCTAATAAAGACCATTTTGCATTATTTGAATATTGGAGCTCTTTATTCAACAGTTTAGCGATACGAACGTTTGTAGAAGGTTGCAAATAAGCGGAATTTCCCTAAATTCGTTACAATACGTTCATTGTACACATGTCAACGTAGTAACACACTTAGCAAATACATATGGGCAAGTCCTTGGTTAAGGACACGACATTCGCACTCATTTCAACCTGCATAAAAGAGAACATGAGCAGTGGACTGAGCGGATATTACAATATTTGAAGCAAAAATTATGGGTACCTAAAATATATAAGTACATATATATGACCATATATGATGAGGTTCGGAATAGTTTTATGTTGTATTTTCCTCGTGCGGACTGTCGCGCGTGTATTGGCTAGTTTTACGAATGTGTGAAAGATGAAGAGACGTTTACGTTCACTATTTTATTAATTTCTTTGTTTCATCTCTTTGTTTTTTAATAAAATTTCTTGCCTATATGCGAACTGCTTGATAAAAAGTGTCATGCTGGCTTTGCGATGGGCTCGCCCATATGAAGTGTGCCGGTTTGTCAGCAAGAATGGTTGACGCACTCAACGATAGTGATAAGGGAGTTCGTTGGTCCTGTTTGAAATGTAGACCAACTGATATTGATCATTACAAAGCTTTCAAACAGGCTCGCGATGGGTTCTCTGAAATAGGCAGAGAAAGTGACGCACTGTCCAAGAAATTCATCCAGTATGAAAACTTATTTAATTTCAAATATCCGAATGACTTAACTAGCGTTAAGATTCGACATAGAAATTGTAATCCTACTAGTGCTTCCTCTAGTTCTCCGACACCCAATGCGCCGTTTCTGAAGTTCCTTCCCCCGTAGTTAGTTCACCCACAACTATCGCATTAATAAATCTGGCATCCCCAAGTCCATCAACAGCTCAGCCATTTTCATCCAAGTTTTCTTTAACAAAACCTAAAAAATATTCTACAAAAAGTAATCAGCGTCCACAAGACCCTTCTACGGAATCCGAACCGCCGACTAATAATCTTATTGTTGTCCCTATTAAAAAATCTGTTTTTGTGTCAAGATTTGATAAAGACACTACAGAAGAGGACCTAAAATCGTACATCATCGCTAAAATTAAATTTGAAAACGTGACAGTTCGAAAATACAATTTTGGCTATCCTAGAGATATTTCGTCATTTAGGATTGATGTTTCCGCACAACATTTTGATACTATATTAAATAATTCTTTTTGGCCGCCCGGAGTTTTTGTGCGGGAATTCGAGCGTAGGCGTAATACTAATTTTTCAAATCTTGCTGTACTTCCGCATAACAAAATTGTATAAAAAAACTGAACGTTAAGTCATCCCTAAATTTGTTTAAAATGTTAGAGGTTTAAACACTATACTAACAGAATTGTATTTGAAATCGTTTAACTGCAATTACAACATTATCACTTTAACTGAAACTTGGCTAAAACCTCATATATTTAACCCCGAGATTCTTTGCCATGATTACAAAATATACAGAAATGACCGCTTGAACAGAATTGGAGGTGGAGTTTTGCTTGCTATACATTCTTCTGTACTTTAGGCTGAGGTTAATTTACCCATTATTGGTTCTATAGAATTCAAATGCATTAGAATCAAGCTCGGAATGGGTTGTGTCTATATCGCCGTCTGTTATATCCCACCATCTTCTGATCCTTCGGTGTATATGGATCATATTTCCGTGTTCAAAATTGTTAATTCAATGTTGAAGCGCATTGATTCGATGATAATAGTCTTATGTTACTTTAATCTGCCACATATATTATGGACCATATCTGACTATGATATTGTACCTATTTCTTCAAAATTGTCCAACAACGAATTTTTAGCCGAAATAACTGAACTTTGCCTTAAACAGATAAATATAATTCCTAACATCTTCGGGAGGACCCTCGATTTGGTATTTGTGGACGATACACCAAAATGTAGTCTAAGCCGAGGTGAACCTTTTACTGTACCTGAAGACCCTTACCATCCTTCCCTGGAAATAGCATACGAATTTGAAAGAAATTCTCCGAGTAGCATTGCTACTAAATGCGACTCTACTTACAGATTTGACATAGCGAAGGCTAATTTTAAGAAGCTTGGCCCAAATACGGTGTAGATATTGACACAAATGTTTCTAGCTGTTATTCCATCATTTACGGTATTTTGGAAAAACACGTACCTAAGCGAAAACGTGTGTCCACAAAACCAATCCAAATATGGTTCACTAAAGAGCTGAGGTCTTTAAAAAACAGAAAATCGCGCTTCTTCAAATTATTTAAAAGGTCGGGCTCTCACTCCGATTACTTGCAGTACTCTATTTTGCGTCATAAATATTTTGAATTAAACAAAAAGTTCTATAATACGTAAATCTGTAAGATGAAAAGGAAAATAACTTGCAATCCGAAAGCCTTCTTTGATTTCGTGTACTCTAAACGTAGGGTTAAAGGGTTTCCCTCTGCTTTAAAATACCAGGATGATTTGTGTAGCGACGATCAAGATATTGCTAACTTCTTCGCACAATTTTTCTGGTCCAAGTATTCCACTGAATTTAATTCTCTTTCAAATTAATATCCATTTCAACCTAACTCACTTAACACAATTAATATTCCAGCAACATCTCCTGATCAACTTTTTTCATATTTAACGTCTTTGAAGGAATCTAACAAGTACGGTCCTGATTTAATTCCCACTTGTTTTCTTAAAAAATGCGCTGAACACATTTATCAGCCTCTTACTGATTTACGTGGAATTTTTCCTCCTGCTTGGAAGGAATCTTTTCTCATACCCCTGCACAAAAGTGGTAGTAGGTCATGTGTAGAAAACTATCGAGGAATAGCAAAGTTGTCGTCCATCCCAAAGTTATTTGAAGCTTTCGTTACCAATGAGCTAACATTTTCCATTTCTACATTGATTGCAGAACCGCAACACGGATTCTTTAAAGGCGAATCTACCATTACAAATCTACTTGAATTCACAACTCATGTTTCTAATGGATTTAGCGAAAATCGTCACACCGATGTTATTTATACTGATTTCAGTAAAGCATTTGACAAAGTATCCCACTCCTTACTTATCTACAAGCTGGATCGGCTTGGATTCCAACCTGGTCTCACCCAGTAGATCCCGTCGTATCTCTGCGGTCGAACGCAAAAAGTTCTTTTTAAAAATACTCTTTCAAATGTCATCCATGTTCCCTCTGGCGTCCCACAGGGCAGTCACCTTGGTCCAATTCTGTTTTTGCTATTTATTAATGATATTTGTACCACTATAAAATATTCCAAAATCTTAATGTATGCTGATGATGTAAAACTTTTTAGGTCTTATGCGTCTATCGAAGAACGTCCCTTGCTTCAAGCGGATAGTTAATTGGTGCAAAGTAAACTCAATGCCGCTGAAACTCACTAAATGCAAATTCATGTCCCTCTCTCGAAGATCTTTGCCAGCAGCCTCTTACGTAGTTAATAATTTTTGTCTACTATCAGTAAACTATTTTGTGGACTTGTGAGTCACGATAGATGCTAAACTTAGTTTCAACCTTCATATTAATGCTACTGTCAATAAGGCTAGAGGTGTTCTATCATTCGTGAAACGATGGTCTAAAGAATTGAGTGACCCTTATGTAACTAAAGCGCTTTTCATCACTTTAGATAGACCGATACTAGAATACGAATCCATAGTCTGGAATCCACAATATCGAGTTCATGCAGATAGACTTGAATCGATACAAAAGCAGTTTCTACTTATCTTCTTAAGGAATTTTCAGTGGGGCTCTGCGTATAATCTTCCGCCTTATACTAGTCGGTTGAAGCTTATCAATCTTCCAACTCTTGCAAGTCGTAGAGAAATGCTAGGCGTTATATTTATGACTAAGCTCCTGAATGGATTGATTTCTAGTCCAATTCTTTTAAACGAAGTAAACTTTAAAGTCCCATCACGAGTGTCAAGACATTATTTCTTTTCAGGCAGTGTAGAACTAACTTCGAATTGAATCAACCTTTTCGGTGTTTGTGTCATGATTTTAACACTCATTCTATTTCATTTGATATAACGGATTCACTTTTTACCATAACGAAAACTGTCTTGTCCTATCTTAACTCGTAACAAAAAAAAAAAACAATCGAATAAACTAAAGATGTGCTCTAATTTAACAATGTAGTATGTATAAGTATAATTTCTAACTGTTATGTAATTTCTAACTGTTGCTTTGGAGGGTATTAATCCGTTGGGTATTATTATTATTATTATTAAAAAATATTGATTATGTCAGCCTAATTAAGTTGTAAGTGTTGTTAATCAAAATTTAGTGCACTGCTCCCAAATCTGGTTTTGTGGAAGTGTACGATGGAATATTACCAACTTGAAAACAGATAAAATTAACTAATAAAACTAATATGTACTTTTAATTAAAAATACGTTCATTGTACACATGTTAACTTAATAACACACTTAGCAAATACTTAAGGGCAAGTCCTTGGTAACGGGCGCGGCATTCGCAGTCATTTGTAAATGTGAGTACATATATATGACCATGTTTTGTTCGTTGGCTAAACAGAATAAAGTTATAGGCCAATATATGGATCAACTAATGGAAGAGAGGAAATGAGCTTTACAAAGTTTAGACACAACTAAAAATGTTACCCGAACTCTCCGGAAACATTTTAGTAAGCAGACCTATTGAACATCTGAAAGCTTTTTTAATTTCAAGTCGACGTTTGCTTACTAGGAAAATAATAAGGATAAGGGTAGGATCAATATATAAAACCTCCGTTTTCCAAAGCTTTTTAATGCTAAATAAAAGTATAGACAAAACTTTATTAAAAGAAAAAATATAGATCTGTGTTTAACAGCGCAACAATATAAAGAAAGAACGTTATATTTTATTAGTAAAACGTCCAACTTTGCCAAACCGCTGAAGCCTTTGTTTGAAATCATGTTTCTCTGGCAGGATGAGGGGAAAGAATAAACTATTTGATTACCACATCATACACATATTTGACCTTTAATCCCAAGTGATAGAAATAAAGTGTGACCACTTTGAATTTCGGTTCGTGTGGACCTTATTTGGGAATCGCCCACATATAAATAAACAAACAATTGCAAAGAGATTGTGTTTTAAAAAGTATAGCAAAATGCGTAATTCATTTCGCTATAATATGAATAAATACATCTTATTTGTTAATTTGTTTGTTCATTTGTTCAGTTAACTAAAACAAACAAAAAACAAGTAAGGGTGTCTAAGTTTATATTATATACTCAGCGTGCATTTGAATTGAACAGTTCATTTCATATAAATTACTTTTTCAAACTTTGTTACGAAACTTGATAAGTGAAATATCATTGATACAAAACTAGTTTTTGCTAAGATACAGCTTATTATTCTAGTCTACGACCATTTTAAACATCTTTGATATAAAAGTGGGCGTGGTTTTTAACCGACAACGTCCATTTTTCCTACAAATATTTCCTGCTATAAGGAAAATATGTGCACCCTATCTTATTACGATCCTTTAATTTTTCTTCGAGTTATGGCTCCCGAAACGTAGAAAATTGTTTGGTCATAAAAGGGGAGGTGCCACGCCCATTATCAAAAATTAAAATTGTTTCCTTTTCCTGGTTATAATTTCACTTGGAAAATGAAACACCATTGATATAAAGCTCTTTGCAATGATATAGCTTATTTTATTCGTCCGCGACCCTTTTTAAAATCTTTTATATAAAAGTGGGCGCGGTCCTCTCACCGATCTCGTTCTTTTTTCTTCGAAGCATTCTTTATAGTAAAAGCAATCTCTCTCTCGAATTTTGTGATGATAGGTTTAACAGTTTTTGGCTTTATGATTAATATACTTGTAAAATTGATTTCATCACAAGTGGGCGGTGCCACGCCCATTTTAAAAAAATATCAAGAGTCTTAATCTCAGTCCACACATCAAATTTTAACATTCTAGAGGAATTATTTGCTAAATAATCAGGTTTTTTGTGTTTTCCAAAATGTTATATATGTAAAAAGCGGGCGTGGTTACCATCCGACTTCCCTCATTTTTAATAGCGATGGGAGATGAGCGCCAAGAAACCCATATACAAAATTGCAATATTTTATTCTCAATATTTACTCAAGTTATCGTGTGCACCGACAGGTAGACGGACGGATGGACGGACATGGCTAAATCAATTCCTTTTGTCATATTCAGCATTTTGATATATGGAAGTCTGTTTTTATCTCGATTCGTTTATGCCCTTTATGTTACCAAAGTTAACAAACTCTGTGTGCAAAGTACGCGGAATATAATAAATCTGGTTTTGTAGTAGTGTACGATGGAATATCACCAACTTGAAAACAGATAAAACTAGCTAATAAAACTAATATGTACTTTTAATTAAGAACACGTTCATTGTACACATGTCAACTTAATAACACGCTTAGCAAATACATATGAGCAAGTCCTTGGTTAGGACAACGACATTCGCACTCATTTCAACCTGCATAAAGGAGAACATGAGCAGTGGACTGAGCGGATATTACAATATTTGAAGCAACAATTATGGGTACCTTAAAAATATAAGTACATATATATGACCATATATGATGAGGTTCGGAAAAGTTTTATATTGTATTTTCCTCGTGCGGACTGGCCCGCGGTTATTGGCTAGTTTCACGAATGTGTGAAAGATGATCAGACGTTTAAATCCATAACAAATTAACGTCTCATTAATACTTAAGCCAAGATCTTGATTCTGTCAGCCCACTTAAGTTGTAAGTGTTGTTACTCAAAATTTAGTGCACTGCTGCCAAATCTAGTTTTATAGTAGTGTACGATGGAATATTACCAACTTGAAAACATATACAACTAATTAATAAAACTAATACGTACTTCAAATTAAAAAACGTTCATTGTACATGTCAACTTAATAACACACTTAGCAAATACCTATGGGCAAGTCCTTGGTTACGGATGCGGCATTCGCACTCATTTGTAAATGTGAGCACATATATATTACCATGTTTTGTTCGTTGGCTAAACAGAAATAAAGTTATAGGCGAATATATGGATTACCTAATGGAAGAGAGGTAATGGACTTTAGAAAGTTTAGACACCAATGAAAATGTTACCCGAACTTTCCGGAAAAATTTTAGTAAACAGACCTATTTAACATCTGAAAGCTTTTTTAATTTCAAATCGACGTTTGCTTACCAGGAAAATAATAAGGATGAGGGCAGGATCAATTTATAAAACCTCCGTTTTCCAAAGTTTTTTAATGCTAATAGACAAAACTTTATTAAAAGAAAAAATATAGATCTGTGTTTAACAGCGCAACAATATAAAGAAAGACGTCATATTTTATTAGTAAAACATCCAACTTTGCCAAACCGCTGAAGCCTTTGTTTGAAATCATGTTTCTCTGGCAGGATGAGGGGAAAGAATAAACTATTTGATTTCCACATCATACACATATTTGACCTTTAATCCCAAGTGATAGAAATAAAGTCTGACCACTTTTGAATTTCGGTTCGTGTGGACCTTATTTGGGAATCGCCCACATATAAATAAACAAACAATTGCAAAGAGATTGTGTTTTAAAAAGTATAGCAAAATGCGTAATTCATTTCGCTATAATATGAATAAATACATCTTATTTGTTAATTTGTTTGTTCATTTGTTCAGTTAATTAAAACAAACAAAAAACAAGTAAGGGTGTCTAAGTTTATATTATATACTCAGCGTGAATTTGAATTGAACAGTTCATTTCAGATAAATTACTTTTTCAAACTTTGTTACGAAACTTGATAAGTGAAATATCATTGATACAAAACTAGTTTTTGCTAAGATACAGCTTATTATTCTAGTCTACGACCATTTTAAACATCTTTGATATAAAAGTGGGCGTGGTTTTTAACCGACAACGTCCATTTTTCCTACAAATATTTCCTGCTATAAGGAAAATATGTGCACCCTATCTTATTACGATCCTTTAATTTTTCTTCGAGTTATGGCTCCCGAAACGTAGAAAATTGTTTGGTCATAAAAGGGGAGGTGCCACGCCCATTATCAAACATTAAAATTTTTTCCTTTTTCTGGTTATAATTTCAATTGGAAAATGAAACACCATTGATATAAAGCTCTTTGCAATGATATAGCTTATTTTATTCGTCCGCGACCCTTTTTAAAATCTTTTATATAAAAGTGGGCGTGGTCCTCTCACCGATCTCGTTCTTTTTTCTTCGAAGCATTCTTTATAGTAAAAGCAATCTCTCTGTCGAATTTTGTTATGATAGGTTTAACAGTTTTTGGTTTTTGGTTTTATGATTAATAATACTTGTAAAATTGGTTTTATCGCAAGTGGGCGGTGCCACGCCCATTTTCATAAAATATCAAGAGTCCTAATATCGGTCCACACATCCAATTTTAACATTCTAGAGAAATTATTTGCAAAATAAACAGGTTTTATATGTTTTCCAAAATGTTATATATGTAAAAAGTGGGCGTGGTTACCATCCGACTTCCCTCATTTTTAATAGCGATGGGACATGAGCGCCAAGAAACCCATAAACCAAATTGCAATATTTTATTCTCAATATTTACTCAAGTTATCGTGTGCACCGACAGGTAGACGGACGGATGGACGGACATGGCTAAATCAACTCCTTTTTTCATCGTCAGTATTTTGATATATGGAAGTCTGCTTTTATTTCGATTCGTTTATGCCCGTTATGTTACCAAAGTTAATACACTCTATGGGCAAAGCACGCGGAGTATAACAAGATTGACCTTGAGTAGGTTTAACTTAAGTTTGTATGTAATTTTGTTATTTCAAATTCCTGAAATCTTATTTTTTATTTACACAACCCAACTGGGTATAAATAGCGCCCACAAAATTAATCTCGGTGTACTTGATACTTTAAAAGTGGTAAGAAAAGTTTTAAATTAAAATGCTTCTACGAAATAATTTCACGTTGATGTTGGTCCTGTTTAGTTGCATTTTAAGCTATACGAATGCCAATCTATCTCGCCAATCTATAAATATACTGCAAAGTCCACATTCAGTGGCAATATTTATTAACGACGAATATAAATGTGTTGGTTCCATAATCAATATTAAATTGGTGCTTACAAGTAGGAATTGTGTAAAAGATGTACCTTGTAATGGACTTTCCGTTCTAGCTGGCGCTACCGATATATACAGTGAAGAAGGGCGACGACTCGGTGTGGTGCATGTACATACAAATCTTGAAATGCATTTAGCTGTGCTTAAAGTGCAAAGATGCTTTGAACTGGGTAATAAAGTAAAAATAATACCTATTTCCAATACGGCTTTATCAGCGGGCACATTGTTGGCTGTTAGTAGATGGTTTTTGGGCAATGAACGCTCTTCTTTTCTAATAAAGAAGGAAGTGCAAGCACAAATGTGGGATGAATTATGGGATTATGATGAACACATGTTCATATATGCTGAATGTGATCCGGATGATGTGGATATTAAAGATTGTGGAGCAGGAGGCGTCAGATATGTTACATGTGATCAGGATGATTTGCATGCTGAAGATTCTGGAGCAGGAGGCTTTCATAAGCCAGAACTTGTTGCTGTGGCTGAAGAAAACTGTTACGATTTTGAAATTGATCATAGGTGTGGATTTATAAATTTAACACATTTAAGGGTTCGATCATTTATAGATGAATATGTGCTACGCGAGGGTGTTGCTACAGATTAACTAACTATTGATTGGAATATCATCCTAACTCGACTGAGCGCCCAATTTCGAAAAATTTTAAGATAGGGCATTTTCGAAGAAGCAGTTGAGATATGGTGATATTCCGCTCTGCAGTTGAAATGATGATATTTTTTGCTTGAATTATGTACAAATAAATTGTTATAATTGTGAGTAAATAAATATTTTTTATTTTATGCAATGAAGGTGAGAGGCATGTAAATGAATTAAGTTGTGAGACCAAACTATCATAACAACTTTAAAGTTCCCTTGTGTATGAATAGACCATGAGATGAAAAAAAAAATTGCGGGTCTTGGAAAACTCCTGTAAAACAGCTGATTCAGCGAATTCTATGCAAGTCAATCTAATCGGTAATTGAAGCCATTGAATAACGCCTCATAATCATAACAATACCAAAGCCAATCAATTAGTTTTTGGTTTACCGCCATATCCATTATCTATAAATTTTTGCGTTGGCGAATTTATACACATTTTGGGGATTGCATTTTTCGTTTTGAAATTTTTCGTACATTCTATTTTATGAAGTTAAAACATTTTTTAGGTTAAGGCTGCAATAAGCGGTGCCAATATACATTTATCTATGATTAAGTGAAACTATGGTTACGAATTGGGCGTTATGAATATGGGAAGTTTTCCCGGGGCCTTTAAAGAGGCGATATTTTACCAAAATAGGATTTTACTTTGGCAATAGGCGTCGCTGGTTGTCTCAATGATCGAGATTTTTAAATTGAGGGACTAATTTGCATACAAACAGACAGACGGACATGGCTAAATCAGCTCACCTCTTCATCCTGATGATTTCGGTATACTTATTCGTGGGTCTATCTATTCCTTTAAGGACTTACAATTTGGAGATTCGTGACGATGTTAATATACCATTTTATTTTCATGAAAGGTATAAAAATCATTTTATGTCTTGCAGTATGCACTGCATTACTGTTGCTTCTTACAATTCCTGTAACTACAGGTAGTGCTGAACAATCATTTTCAAGACTAAATTTGATAAATACCTACTTGTGAATCACTATGAGACAAGACAGGTTATGTAACTTGGCTATTCTGTGTATTGAAAATCATATAGTCCGATGTTAAAACTTTGATGATGTTATAGACAGTTTTGCGGAACAGAAATCTGGAAAAAAAGATTTTTCTTAAAAAATATCTTATTGAAATTAAATTGTTATTTTTATTTCATTGTAAATGCATTCAGGTTTCCGCATCGGGCTAGCATGGACTAAGGGCCATTCTCTCTTGCCTAAGGGAGGTGGCCTATGACCATTAGTGGGTCATATACGACGTGTAATTGAGTACGCTGAAAATCTCCAAGTTTATTAAAATTAAACTGAGTACAACGTGACGATTTTTATTGATAGGGTATCATCAAAAGAATTTGCCACGTCCCCAGATGGTATAGTTACGCCACTGTTCCGGAGTGTTAAAGCTTTGTTGTCTTTAGAGAACAAACCTCTAGAGATTCAGAAGTATACGATGTGGACATGAAATATGTAAGAGAATCCCTTATAATATAAGTTAAATTCTCTTTTAGATGTGTATCCGAATTTTTATTCTTTCGACATTATTTAGGTCGGTCAATAATTTTAAGTTTATAATTTATAAGTTTCTACATATCGAACGGACTTTTGCTACGCTATCAAAATTTCTTCAGCAAGTATAACCTGCAAAGGAAGGACTCATCTTCACTCTACACCTACGGTTCCAAAATGGACTGCGGTATGGGAGCGGTGGTCTTCTGTGAACAGCTGAAAGCGTCGCTCGCAGTCCGACTTCCCAATTTTTCTAGTTTCTTCCAAGCGGAAGTTCTAGATAGCTAAGTAGCGCTCATGGTGTTTATCTCCCAAATCACATCGTCTAGGGCCGTCAATAGCTGCAAAAGATCGCTTCAATGCGCAGCTAACTTCGCAAACATGAACCCTGGTCACAGGAATATCGGGGGCAACGAGAAAGGCAGATTAACTTGCAAGGTTAGGGGCGCAGCCTGAAAGCGGTGGAGATCAATCAAAACAAACATACATAGCAGATTCAAGGAGTTAGTAGTCTTCAACTGATACTCCTAAGACAACTGCAAGATAACTAAGAGAACCTGGCCGAATTTCAATAGTAGGAGAACAGAGGACCTACTTACTTACTTACTTAATTTGCGCTAATCCCCATTGCCAACGCGTAGAGGTCCATAAATCTTTAGAAGAACTTTTCTCAGAGCCGTTTCATCTGATGTTGTCATGGTCCATGCTTCTGCACCATATAGCAGGACGGGTACGAAAAGTGACTTGTAGAGCATGATCTTCGTTTGCCGAGAGAGGACTTT
Organism: Eurosta solidaginis; assembly: GCF_040869045.1. Lineage (NCBI taxonomy): Eukaryota > Metazoa > Arthropoda > Insecta > Diptera > Tephritidae > Eurosta > Eurosta solidaginis. The sequence continues at coordinate 30,919,034 of NC_090320.1, forward strand.
ACTTTTCAATTGCCTACCTAGTTCCAATTAGTATTTATTGGCAAGAGTGATTCTTCGCAGGATTTTAGAGCTGATGTTGTTAGTGTTACTGCTGGTTCCCAAATAAACGAAATCTTTTACTATTTCGAAATTATGGCTGCCAACAGTAGCGCGGTTGTCAAGGCGCATATGAGCTGACTCTTTGCTCGATTATAGCAGATACTTCGTTTTGTCCTCATTTACCTTCAAACCCATATTTACCGCTTCTTTTTCCAGTTTGGAGTACGCAGAACTAACGGCGCGGGTTCTCATGCCAGCAATTCGACCTACCATATAGGTCAAAAAAGAAATGTTTAGGATCACTACAACAATCACGAGACACTGGCTGCTTGGTCTGCTGATGTTGTGTCTTTTGCACAATTTAATCTTAACGCGCCGATTTTTACATTAACAAATAAGTAATATGAATATAAATTCAACTATTTCAAAATGTAATTAAAAAAAGTATATTAGGGGAGTATTGGAGCCTTACCTTGTAAGATATCCAGCATATGATTCCTTCTAATTATTACTGTGTGGTTATTTCCGCGACTGCGAACATTTCGCGATTTGCTGGGAATATTCAAAGATTATTTTTTGGATACTGTTTTCAAGATCATATATTGGTATATCGCAATAGTTTTATGTTGTAGAAGTGGGGATAGGAAACCACCCTGTGGCAGCCTTTGTATAATTCTTCTTGGTTTGGATGTTATGTTCCTGAATTACACCGATGCTTGCCGACCAGACAGATACTTTGCGGTCCACCTTTTGAGACTTCGGGGAAGGGGTGACCTATCAGGTCTTGCAGTAACGTGCCGTGGTTGACCGTATCAAAACATTTTGACAGGCCTAGCGCAACGAGTACTGTCCTATGGTGGGGGTTTTGACTTAATCCGCAATGATTGGCCTAGACGCAAATTTGCATTGAATTAGGGAAGCAGAATGGCTTCAAGTGTCTTGGCTGTCTTGGCTACTGGCGACAGGAGAGATATAGGACGATAACAGTCTCCTATGTTAGGTAAGGTACTGTAATAGCGGCACCACCCCGGCCATTTTTCGGGGATGACGAAGGTGGATAGGGACAATTTGAAGACATGCGCTAGATAACAAATTAACGTCTCATTAATACTTAAGGCAAGATCTTGATTATATCAGCCCACTTAAATTGTAAGTGTTGTTACTCAAAATTTAATGCACTGCTCCCAAATCTAGTTTTGTAGTAGTGTACGATGGAATAGTACCAAATTGAAAACAGATAAAACTAATTAATAAATTAGCGCTTCCCAAGGCAGTAGGTTCTATGTACCGGAGCGACTCGGGATTTTTCCCGACCACGGACTATCATTTCAGTGTAACCCCATTTAATTTGTTGTGTCCCTCCCACAAATTGTCATCCTCCCAGCAGCTCCTTGCAGCGGGACTGCGCCATTCTTTCCTGCTCCGGGAAGGTATCGAAATCAATCCGGGTCCATCTCCTGACCCCGGTCCTGAGAAATGGTTTTGCTGGGTTTGCCGGAAAAGAATCTTCTAGGACGGTCATACTCTTTTCAGTGTGTCACGTGCAAGGGGTGGTTGCATCGGACAGGTTGTTCTGGGCTAGATCCCAAAACCCGAAATCCTCGTAATTTTCATAAATCTTTTGTGGCTCCTTGCTGTTCACGCCCAAGGGCGTCCCGTAGTCTACGTCTTAGCGCCCCCACTGCCTCCCGGCAGCTCTGCTGCTCAGCAAGCCACAACAAGTACCCGCTGCTGCTCGCGCCCTACGGCGCCACTAGCTCATACGGCTGCTCCCACTCATAACTACAATCTCCGTAGTAGACTCGGTAGCAATGCCGAGCATCAGCCCCCGCCCCGTCTTCTTCCCTCCTCCTTTCCGGCAGCAATCGTGTAGGTCAGGGAAACATACTCTTAGTCCCTACCACCTTTTGCACCGTTTTCTAGCACAGAATATATATGTATGCGACATCCGCCCAAGGCAGCTCCTGCCTTAGACGGTGCCACTTTCCTAGATGTTCTGGTCTCCGCGACGACAGATAGATATGCACAATAATCGCTTTTAGCGCGTTATCGATTATCCCATTAACCCTCGTCGCGCCTGAACCGTTAATGATGGAACCTTGAATCAACTTGTGGATTAATCTACACGTGCATACCTAACATATGCAAAAACAATATCGATTCTATCTTGCTTGGTTCAAGAGATATGCACACTATTCGGTTTTTTTAACAGGGCTGATGGATTAACCCATCACAATGCGGTAGAATCTGAACCGTTATAGATAGAACATTGGATCAAATTGTGAATGGCGCTAAACGGGGATGGCTATCTAATGCAAAAATAAACGTGACGATTTTTATTGATAGGGTATCATCAAAAGAATTTGCCACGGCCCCAGATGGTATAGTTACGCCACTGTTCCGGAGTGTTAAAGCTTTGTTGTCTTTAGAGAACAAACCTCTAGAGATTCAGAAGTATACGATGTGGACTTGAAATATGTAAGAGAATCCCTTATAATATAAGTTAAATTCTCTTTTAGATGTGTATCCGAATTTTTATTCTTTCGACATTATTTAGGTCGGTCAATAATTTTAAGTTTATAATTTATAAGTTTCTACATATTGAACGGACTTTTGCTACGCTATCAAAATTTCTTCAGCAAGTATAACCTGCAAAGGAAGGACTCATCTTCACTCTACACCTACGGTTCCAAAATGGACTGCGGTATGGGAGCGGTGGTCTTCTGTGAACAGCTTAAAGCGTCGCTCGCAGTCCGACTTCCCAATTTTTCTAGTTTCTTCCAAGCGGAAGTTCTAGATAGCTAAGTAGCGCTCATGGTGTTTATCTCCCAAACCACATCGTCTAGGGCCGTCAATAGCTGCAAAAGATCGCTTCAATGCGCAGCTAATTTCGCAAACATGAACCCTGGTCACAGGAATATCGGGGGCAACGAGGAAGGCAGATTAACTTGCAAGGTTAGGGGCGCAGCCTGAAAGCGGTCGAGATCAATCAAAACAAACATACATAGCAGATTCAAGGAGTTAGTAGTCTTCAACTGATACTCCTAAGACAACTGCAAGATAACTAAGAGAACCTGGCCGAATTACAATAGTAGGAGAATAGAGGACCTACTTACTTACTTACTTAATTTGCGCTAATCCCCATTGCCAACGCGTAGAGGTCCATAAATCTCTCGAAGAACTTTTCTCAGAGCCGTTTCATCTGATGTTGTCATGGTCCATGCTTCTGCACCATATAGCAGGACGGGTACGAAAAGTGACTTGTAGAGCATGATCTTCGTTTGCCGAGAGAGGACTTTACTTTTCAATTGCCTACCTAGTTCCCATTAGTATTTATTGGCAAGAGTGATTCTTCGCAGGATTTTAGAGCTGATGTTGTTAGTGTTACTGCTGGTTCCCAAATAAACGAAATCTTTTACTATTTCGAAATTATGGCTGCCAACAGTAGCGCGGTTGTCAAGGCGCATATGAGCTGACTCTTTGCTCGATGACAGCAGATACTTCGTTTTGTCCTCATTTACCTTCAAACCCATATTTACCGCTTCTTTTTCCAGTTTGGAGTACGCAGAACTAACGGCGCGGGTTCTCATGCCAGCAATTCGACCTACCATATAGGTCAAAAAAGAAATGTTTAGGATCACTACAACAATCACGAGACACTGGCCGCTTGGTCTGCTGATGTTGTGTCTTTTGCACAATTTAATCTTAACGCGCCGATTTTTACATTAACAAATAAGTAATATGAATATAAATTCAACTATTTCAAAATGTAATTAAAAAAAGTATATTAGGGGAGTATTGGAGCCTTACCTTGTAAGATATCCAGCATATGATTCCTTCTAATTATTACTGTGTGGTTATTTCCGCGACTGCGAACATTTCGCGATTTGCTGGGAATATTCAAAGATTATTTTCTGGATACTGTTTTCAAGATCATATATTGGTATATCGCAATAGTTTTATGTTGTAGAAGTGGGGATAGGAAACCACCCTGTGGCAGCCTTTGTATAATTCTTCTTGGTTTGGATGTTATGTTCCTGAATTACACCGATGCTTGCCGACCAGACAGATACTTTGCGGTCCACCTTTTGAGACTTCGGGGAAGGGGTGACCTATCAGGTTTTGCAGTAACGTGCCGTGGTTGACCGTATCAAAAGATTTTGACAGGCCTAGCGCAACGAGTACTGTCCTATGGTGGGGGTTTTGACTTAATCCGCAATGATTGGCCTAGACGCAAATTTGCATTGAATTAGGGAAGCAGAATGGCTTCAAGTGTCTTGGCTGTCTTGGCTACTGGCGACAGGAGAGATATAGGACGATAAGAGTCTCCTATGTTAGGTGGTTTCCCATACTGTAATAGCGGCACCACCCCGGCCATTTTTCGGGGATGACGAAGGTGGATAGGGACAATTGGAAGACATGCGCTAGATAACAAATTAACGTCTATTAATACTTAAGGCAAGATCTTGATTATATCAGCCCACTTAAATTGTAAGTGTTGTTACTCAAAATTTAATGCACTGCTCCCAAATCTAGTTTTGTAGTAGTGTACGATGGAATAGTACCAAATTGAAAACAGATAAAACTAATTAATAAATTAGCGCTTCCCAAGGCAGTAGGTTCTATGTACCGGAGCGACTCGGGATTTTTCCCGACCACGGACTATCATTTCAGTGTAACCCCATTTAATTTGTTGTGTCCCTCCCACAAATTGTCATCCTCACAGCAGCTCCTTGCAGCGGGACTGCGCCATTCTTTCCTGCTCCGGGAAGGTATCGAAATCAATCCGGGTCCATCTCCTGACCCCGGTCCTGAGAAATGGTTTTGCTGGGTTTGCCGGAAAAGAATCTTCTAGGACGGTCATACTCTTTTCAGTGTGTCACGTGCAAGGGGTGGTTGCATCGGACAGGTTGTTCTGGGCTAGATCCCAAAACCCGAAATCCTCGTAACTTTCATAAATCTTTTGTGGCTCCTTGCTGTTCACGCCCAAGGGCGTCCCGTAGTCTACGTCTTAGCGCCCCCACTGCCTCCCGGCAGCTTTGCTGCTCAGCAAGCCACAACAAGTACCCGCTGCTGCTCGCGCCCTACGGCGCCACTAGCTCATACGGCTGCTCCCACTCATAACTACAATCTCCGTAGTAGACTCGGTAGCAATGCCGAGCATCAGCCCCCGCCCCGTCTTCTTCCCTCCTCCTTTCCGGCAGCAATCGTGTAGGTCAGGGAAACATACTCTTAGTCCCTACCACCTTTTGCACCGTTTTCTAGCACAGAATATATATGTATGCGACATCCGCCCAAGGCAGCTCCTGCCTTAGACGGTGCCACTTTCCTAGATGTTCTGGTCTCCGCGACGACAGATAGATATGCACAATAATCGCTTTTAGCGCGTTATCGATTATCCCATTAACCCTCGTCGCGCCTGAACCGTTAATGATGGAACCTTGAATCAACTTGTGGATTAATCTACACGTGCATACCTAACATATGCAAAAACAATATCGATTCTATCTTGCTTGGTTCAAGAGATATGCACACTATTCGGTTTTTTAACAGGGCTGATGGATTAACCCATCACAATGCGGTAGAATCTGAACCGTTATAGATAGAACATTGGATCAAATTGTGAATGGCGCTAAACGGGGATGGCTATCTAATGCAAAAATAAAATTTAGAAAATCTTGCTCGGTTCAAGAGATATGACGCCAAATCGGGTTTCGGGGTCATTTGTGTACCGATAAACTACGATTTTTTCATTGAAGAGTTAATGATGGAACTTTCAATAAAATTATTTTTTAAGGATTTTTCACTAGGTGGCCAAAAGAATGGCCCCCCACCCCTACTCTACCGACTTACATGCGCGAGTCTGAAAACATTATATGTTGACTCGGAACCTACTGTAGTGTAAGAGAAACGTGTAGAACGGGAACCAGTTGAAAGGAAGAAGGACGAAAAGAGAAAGTGGTCCGAGTCTTCTTAATAGGAGATTTTATGAAATTTATACACGTGAACGAGGAAGATTGGTTTGGAGCAAATTAAAGTACTTATTCTACATGTAGTGTTAGTGTAGCAATTTTATGCATTTAATGCAAAAGAATTTTTTTTTTCGTAACGTCGATTTTGAGAAGACGCGTATTTTATTTGATATCTGAATCAACGCGCCTTTTCAACATATGACGTGTGCTGCCAATTACTGTACCCTGCTAGACATGACTGACCATACCGGTCAGCTTTTGAATATTGGCATTAAGAACATGATGGTAAATCATGAGGTAAATAGCAGCCATGGCAGTTAGTTGATTAATCAATTGACTGACAGGTGTCTAGCAGGGTATTGTATCGTATTGTGTTGCAGTCAGCTGTTTACATGCTTCGTTGTGTCAATTCTGTTTACTGACGTTTATTTATTGTTGACTCTCGTTTGTTAAATTTTCGTCATTCTATTACTTGCTACTTCGTTGATAAATTTCTTCGATTAGCACCAAAAAACTTCATTAGAATTAGTAAGTTATATATTTTTTGACATTTTGGGGAAATCATGTATGTTCAGAAAATTTCTGACATTATTTCAGTTAGGTGTTGTTCACGCATTTTCGTAATTTAGTTGTGGCCAGATTATGATAACTACGTGGCCGCGGCGGACTACTACGTGGCCATTTGGCCACGTTCGTGGTTGTAAGTGATGTTACTCAAAATTTAGCGCACTGCTCCCAAATGTGGTTTTATAGTAGTGTACGATGGAATATTACATAATTGAAAAAAGATAAAACTAATATGTACTTTTAATTAAAAATACGTTCATTTTTAATGTAGTGTAACACACCTCGCTCATAGAACGTGGCAGGCTGTGCATGCTTGCGTATCCAAGCCAAAGCTCGTCGGATTGGGTGGGTCCTTGCCGTCACTAAGCCGCCTATGAACTCGTTTACATATAAGGAAAATCATGCACGTTTTTAATAACAACAACGACAAAAATTTTACTTCACCAATCACATCCCATGAACCTTGAAAACGGAAAGACTGTTCGGATGAAAGTTCCTCTAATTAATCCCAGGAATGCCATTGCTACAAGGCCTCCTCATTCTCTTCCCTACCCATCCATAAAGAGATACACTTATGCATCACCAACCCAACCATACTTACGAAACTCAGGTTTAATCCATCTCACAAAATAAATTTGAATTTACCAGCACATATTTCCAATTCAAATACAAAAATTTGTATTTAACAAATTCATGGGAACCGACTTCATGTCTAAGCTTTTAATTTTAAAGTTTAACTAATCTAATTTTATTGGCTGGACACCCTAATGTATAGTATGTAGGAATTAAATAAAAAATTAACATATCTAAATGTGTAGAGGTCTATATAGGCATTTCCACACTTACATGCTAGATATCGTTAGCTTAATGTGAAAATGTGCTAAGTCACTTTTTACGAATTTTACAGGAGACGAAAAAAACTGAATAATTTTTGAAATAACATTTTTTTCAAAACTGTGAATGAGGATACCTTAGTTGCAATACTTTCGAGTGTAGAAGCTTTGAAAAAGATAAATAAAAATCATGTATGCTAACCCAGCAGCTATTTTATGACTTAGCACAATTTCCCACTCAAAACAAGTTTTTACTCCTGACTTAGCACTTTTACTCAATATCAAATTAAAATCTCTTCGGAGGTTATCGCGCCTTACATTGATTTATTTATTTTATTTCTAACGGTTCTGATCTGGACTATTTTGCCGGATGGTGCGCAGACAATAACTTATTTTTAAATTCAAACAAATGCTGTGTTGGGTCTTATTCCATAAAGACAACTGCCACATACCTTATCTACAAAATAAATACTAAATCTCTTAATTGTTGTCAAGAGAGTAAAGACTTGGGTGTAATTTTAGACTCCAAACCCTCTTTTTCTAGTCACATTGATTTCGTTGTTTCAAAATTTGTTGCAATTGTTGGGTTCAGTAGACGTAACACCAGTGACTTTTCAAGGACCCTATGACGTTGAATGCACTTTATATATCCTTGGTCAGAAGTGGTATTGAATATTGCTCAATAATATGGAATCCTTTCTATGAACCTAACTCCTATAAAATTGAGAAAGTTCCAAAAAATTTTACAAAATTGCTTTACGTATGCTTCACTGGCCAGACGGCCTCCCATCATATACTAGCAATCACAAATTGCTTGGTTGCAGGCTTTCCATGACAGAAGAACTTTTATCTCACTCGTGCTTGCCTATAATGTAATAAACTTTAGCACGAATTACTCTCATTTATCTACTTTGTTCATTCCATATATTCCACTGCGTGATCTTCGGCATAGTGGATTATTTATCGAAATAACTCATAAAACGAATTATGCTATGAATGAACCTATAACTAGGACTATACATCTAACAAATCGATTCAGTAGTGTTATTAATTTTAATAACAGCTTATATAAGTTTGAGCTTGAATTGTTTTCTATTTTTAACTAGTCTGTAAGAAAGCATGTAGTTATCGACATGTAAGAATTGAAGTAGATTATAGTCAGCGCAAAGCATTTGTCATACACCAAAGGCATGTCTCAATTGGGTAAATCCAATTTCAAGGGGTTGTGTTCGCAACCCTCTCAAGGGGTTTCCAGCACAATATATGGCTTCTCCAACCCAATAGTCACCGTGGCCTAACCGTGGCGAATCCTGTTTCTTTGACAGCCGAGGCTCTGGCGACCCCAATTTCCTCATGGAACTAGGGTGTGGGGAGGGCGGGATGACCTAGAAGGTTTAATGTGGTCATATAAATCATTCCCGAGATGATCGAGCTAGTAGTACCTTAATAGTGCTTTGTTACCGGAACGTACCGGATCTATACCCGGCAAAGGGCCATCAACATCGGTAACACTCCCCAAAGCCTTCGGGGAGTGTCTTTATCATTAATACAACAACAACAAAGCATGTACTCTTAGACTGAATGAATTAAATAAATAAATGCGCGCACAAAGAAATGACTAGTAGTTCAGATTGATATTATTGACAGGTTGACTTAGCACATTTTTTTTAACAGCTGACGATTTAGCACATTTACACATCATTGCCCACAGCACGTAAAAATTAAAAACTTAAATATTTTTTTTGTGATCGATGTATTTTCAATTCAGCTTTAAAACTGCATTAAAATACAATTTTTCAAAAAAAGTGACTTAGCACATTTTCACATTAAGCTAACGATATATATATTGTTTAAACACATTCGCTGTCTTTTAATAAACATATGTATATATTGGCCTAGAGCTCAAACACATCTTGAATATATTAACTAAAAGGCCGAAATACAAGAAAGTAATTTTGTCACATTTTGTAAGATTTCTCTAACATCTCCAAGAATTAATTAACAAAATGCCCTCTTTCTGATAACATATAAGTTTTGTTCGTTGGCTAAACAGAAATAAAGTTATAGGCCAGTATATGGATCAACTAATGGCAACTAGGGGTGGGACTATCCGAATAAAAATTATCCGAATAATAAACTCTTTTATTCGCTAGGTATTCGTAATCCGAATAATATTTATTCGGATTTTTTATTCGTTTATCCGGATAGTACTATCCGGATAATTTTTATTCGGATAGTACTATCCGGATAGTGCGCACTATCCGGATACTTGGAATAGTAAAATAAAAGACATTGCGTTTATGTTACGCTCATCGCTTGTGCAGATGAGCATGCATATATATTTATACGTACATATATTTATGTGTGTATAGATGCATATATGCATATATTTTTGTTTGTTTGGGGTTGCTTTGTTAATATTCATTTATTTAGTGACATATATTTACGTAACCAAAGTTGTGCTTGAGGCTTAAGCTAGAAATAGTTATCGGGGTCGTTTACAACTGTACTGATCATAGAACTTTGTTTATTAGTAAACAGGTGTGGAAATGGTAATATGGTAGGGATTTTTGTTTCCCATATACATACATATATACATATGTATGTATGTAAGTTGTATGGAAAATGTTTGTTTTGATATCGTTTGGTTTGTATAAACATCTAATTGGTCACCATTAAAAAAATAAGTTTACATGTCATTGTCAACATTTTTTGCGAAGTCTGATAGATCAAAAGTTATTTAAGGTCAATGTTAACTTAATGAAAACTTTTGAAAAAATTTCCTAAAATAAAGTTTGAAGCAATCAATTTTAAACGTAACAAAATTCTAGTGCAATTAGCGACTAGTTTCAAAAACGTCTGTCTGTCTGTTTTTGCCGCTCCTTAAAATTTTGATTGTCCTTGAACGCGTTAAACGCTGTAATATAAATACCCAAATGTGCATATAAGCATATTCTAACATATGTACATGTTGTATTCTTGCAGATTCCTTTGAAATTAGATTCATATACAAGTGCATGTGGGTATCTCTAAGTGTATGTATATGTATTCAAGAAAATGCGCAAAGGGTGATATGAAATAAGAATCCCACCTACTTTTACGGTTAGTGTGGGTATTATGTTTATTTTTTTTATTTAATTTTGTTGATGCTTGGACTAGCTGAGTATTTTTGTTTGCGAATGAAATTCTTTTCTTTTAAATCTTTTGGTTGTTGCAATACTTTTATGTGGGCATACTCTTGTATTCTACCTGCTACTGACTGACCTAACTACTGCTACTGACTGATCACAGTCCTACAACCATAAATACATACGTGTAGGTAATTCTAAAATAAATTTGCATATACATAGATGGAAATATTCAGGCAAACTTTTCCTTCGGTTTTTAGTTGTGGATTTTTAATCGATTATGTATATGTTCTTTGTCTTTCTTTAAATGCCGCGCTTGGAAATTTCGTTAACAATAAATATTAACCAGCATTGTCCTTTTATATCCTGCATCGCGTAACTTATTCATAAATAAAAAACGAAACAATGGAAAGTATAAAATGAGGATACCATCTTCTTTTTGTTGATGGTGTGGGTACCTATACTCCGTATTGAACAGAAGACAAATCACTTATCACAAATAATCAGTAGTATTTTGAGGCTTATTTCGAGTTATAAGACATTCAAAAAGCAAAAAACCTTAACCTTTGCCCTTCAAAGTGAGCAATTTTTTTTTAATTTCATGATAAAATGTTATTTATTTATTTCTTTTATATACATACTTACAATAAAAACAATCTTTGCTTAATTATTCATTTCAGTGTCACATAAAGTTGATTTTCTTATTTATATATATGTAGATGATGACTTAGTTCTAAAATCTGTGTAAATATTTGACTTTTTTTATTTTGGTGTAAAAATATTAAAGGTGATACAAGATATGGTTTAAGTTTACTTCTTGAAGGCTTAACAATATTACCAGCACTTGAGAAAACTCGCTCGGAACTTGCTGAAGTAGCTGGTATGGCAAGATATTTCTTTGCCAGCATAGAAAGTAAGCGATATTGCTTTTCATGATCCTTCCACCAAATTCTTGCCTCTAAATTGTGGTTTATCTGAGGCTCTGAAATATATCTTTCGTACTCATCCTGCATTTCGTTTATGTTGTCGCCACAAAGAAGTATATCCATCACTGTTGGTGCATCCTGAGCGACCGAAGTTGACGGCGTGTTTATGCCGGATTTATATAGTTCTTTTGCCGTTGCACATATCTTGGCTCTGAACTCCTCTGAACTTTCAAAAAGTAAATTCTTATATCGCGGATCTAAGAATGATGCGATGTGACATGGTTCGACGGATCGTGTTTCCAACGTTGTATAAAGCCCAAACCGTTGAACCAAGTCATCCGAAATTTTGTTTTTGATATCCATTACAAAACTGGAATCATTGCAGTTCGGTCTGAGGTGTTTGTATACTAAACTATTTATAATTGGCTGAACTAAGGATATTGTTATATCTTCAGAGCACAACACAGTTGTTGCTTTCTCTAAAGGCTGCAACAAATTACAGACGTCACTTAGCTTCAGCCATTCGCCCTCAAAAACTTCCATTTTTTGGGCCGTTCGACCATCAAAAAATTCTCTATCTGCGAGCACTGCTTCCAATGATGGTCTCAGGTTTATTAACCGCTCGACCATATAAAAACTGGAATTCCATCTTGTGGGGCAACTTTGTATTAGAGACAGTGCGGGTTTTCCAAGCTGCTCAAGGTGTTTCTCTAGTGCTGCAGTTCTTTTCGATGAATGGTTGAAGGCACTTACTAAATTTGATGCCTTTTTTAAAAGGTTGCTACAGTCTTCCATCTCCATGGCTTTTTTAATGCTTAACTGCAGCGTATGTGCTGCACAAGCCACGTTGCCTATTTCCTTGCTTTGCAAATTCCGAACCGCGTTTGTCACATTTTTTGCATTATCGTGCACTACAGCTGATATTCTTCCGGAAATTCCCCATTCCTCTATGGAGTCCAGAAGAAAGTTGTGCAAGTTTTCCTATGTGTGACTTGAACCCAATTCATCTGTTTTCAAATTCATTGAATGTAGGATCCAATCAGAATCAAAATAATGCGCTACAGACAAATATTTTTATAAAAAAAATTTATATATAATATAGTTATTTATTTTTCCAAAAGAGTTTTTCAATTACAATATAAAAAATTTTATTTTAAGAAATTATTTTTTGGCATAACTCTTAGAACGCTCGAAAAAATGCCACGTATGAAAAAAATTATTGACTGGCCGCAAGCCAACCATAAATAGATATATTGTAGACAACTAACCTGTTATTGTGACGTAGGAATCTAACGCCCTTGAAGTCCAACCATCTGTGGTTAGGGCTATATATGCATTAACCTTGCCAATGACATCTTTAGCTTTGGCTAATTCGTCAAAGTACAGAGCTTCAATTCGTTTCCGAATAGTTTTCCGACAAGGAACTTTGTAGCTTGGTTCCAAAGTACTCATTAAGGACCTAAATCCTTCATTTTCAACAAACGACGTCGGCAGCATAACCAATGTCAACATTTTCGTTAACGCCTGTGTTATCAGTTCCTGCCGGTCTTGACTGATATTGCAGGAATTGCTGATTGATGTACTAACTCGTGACTGCCTTTTCCGGTTTGGTGGCAAAATTTCTCTAAAATCATCAGTAGCATTGCTGCTTGAAGTTGCTTGCTGATAATCAACTCCATAACTGAGTTTGTGCTTGAAGTTATAATGGTTCCATAAACAAGTAGTGGATCCCATGTGTTTTAGCACAGCATTACAATAATTGCAGGCGGCTTCACAAGTGTTTTCCACGATTGTAAAATGTTGCCAAACTTTGCTTCTGGGCATTGTAATTTTTTAAATGTCTTGATTTATGCTTGGATCAACAGAACGTTCTTGCTTGAGGTGTAAAACTCTTTTACTTTACGCAACTTTTTTTTAAGCGATCTGCTGTAACGTTCGTAGTTAGGTCAGTCAGTAGCTGTAAAAGTTTTCTATTCTATTCGATGAAATACGTATATACTTATGTACATATAAACAATGCGATGCAGGATATAAAAGGACAATGCTGGTTAATATTTATTGTTAACGAAATTTCCAAGCGCGGCATTTAAAGAAAGACAAAGAACATATACATAATCGATTAAAAATCCACAACTAAAAATCGAAGGAAAAGTTTGCCTGAATATTTCCATCTATGTATATGCAAATTTATTTTAGAATTACCTACACGTATGTATTTATGGTTGTAGGACTGTGATCAGTCAGTAGCAGTAGTTAGGTCAGTCAGTAGCAGGTAGAATACACGAGTATGCCCACATAAAAGTATTGCAACAACCAAAAGATTTAAAAGAAAAGAATTTCATTCGCAAGCAAAAATACTCAGCTAGTCCAAGCATCAACAAAATTAAATAAAAAAAATAAATGATGTATATTGGAACGATTTTCCGTCATCCCTTGTCAAATTTGGTTTTGAGACAAACCGGTTTCGGCGTTGTGCCATCATCAGTGTCGATTTTCGTTCTGATCTGTTGTTGTCATTTGCCCTGTATTTATAGTTCGTAGGTATATGAGCAGGTATTGTCAAATTGATGCTTGTGTATATTTAGTTATGTGTATGTGCTGTGTGTTCGTTCAGAACCGAGGGTGTTTACTAATCGATTTGCGTGGCTGACTGGGGTAGGTAAAAATCTGTGATTTTAGTCGTTTGACCTTCTTTGTCGGTTTTTTGTTTTGGTGTGTTAATTGTTTTGTGTTTATTTGTTGTTGTGTGTTTGTCTGTTGTACCTGTGTGATTAAGTCGTTTCCTGTAAACAAGTTTTAAAGGCTCGAATATTGTGTCAGAAATTGTGTTTATCTGTTCGTTTATTATTCTACCGTCGAATGTTTTCTGTTTGTAGATTTCCATGTTTTCGAGTACGTTGAGACGTCGGCCCTTTTCTTGTATGTGAAGAACCCTAACTGTTTTATTGATGTTTGCTGGGGAACATTCATTCTCGACCATGTGATTCGCGAATTTAGACTCGGGTATAATGTTTGGATTCCGTATTTTTTTGTTGTAATCTCTAATATGTTCTCTGAACCTCGTTCTTATTTGCCGTCCTGTTTGTCCTATGTAACTATGCTATCATCCGCAGGTAAGCTTGTATACGCCGTGGCTGCTAAACGGATCCTCTGAGTTAATGTTAGTTCTTAGTTTTCGCCCTAGATTGTTCGATGTTTTGAATGCTGTGTTAATGTTGTATTTTTTAAAGAAGTTTGCCAATTTATATGTTGCTTTTCCAGTATATGTCATAGTCGTCCAGCTATTATTTTCCTTTTCATTATTTCTTTTTGGGTCTCCATTTGTCCTTCTGAGCTTATCTACTAGTGCTTTTTTATATCCGTTGTTTGCAGCGATATTATATATGACCTCAAGTTCTCTCTTATATGCCTCTTGTGTAAGAGGTGTTCTTTCAAGTCTATGTACCAAGTGCCTTAATGCTGCATTTTTATGATGTTGAGGGTGATTTGAGGTATTGTGTATTATTGTGTCGGTGGCCGTTGACTTTCTATATATGTCATAGTTAAATCTTTTGGCTTCTTTATCAATATTTATCGTGAGGTCTAGATAGTTGATTCCTCCGTATTTTTCGGTTTCCATTGTAAATTTTATATTGCCGTGCTGTTTGTTGAGGTACTCCAGTACGAACTCTTCGTTATTAGTAGTTAAAACGCATATTATGTCATCCACGTATCTAGCATAAAATGACACGCCTAATTTGGACTTCAGCTCCTGTATGTACTTTTCTTCCAGATTTTGCATGAACACTTCCATAAGAATTGCTGATGTGGGGCTTCCCATTCCAAGACCGTTTGTTTGTTTATATATTTTATTGATGAATTTAAAATAGTTTTGACGTAAAGTGGTTCTTAGCGTATTTGTGATTTGCATACTTTTCACTTTGTTTTTTGTGTTATGAACTATTGTTGAGCTAACTATGTCCAAAGTCTCCGATAGTGGTATAGATGGGTATAAATCTTTTATGTCAAAAGATACCAATTTGCTGTTTCTTGTTAGCTCTACGATCTCGAGTCTCTCTATTAGTTCTGTTGTGTTAGCTATTGCATATTCGTTCCTTAGCTCCAGAGTATCTATCAATATCGTTTTTAAATATTTGGACAGTTTGTAACATGGTGCCGATTTGAAATTAATGATGGGCCTCATTGGCGTGTCCGGCTTGTGGATTTTTGATAGCGCAACCAGTGGAGGAGCCGAAGGGTTCATTTGGACCAATCTATGTGCCATGTTAGAATCTACTATATATTTGTTGCATTTTTTATAGCAACTTTGATTTGTTTTTGGTATTCATCTGTGGGATCCTCTCTCATTCTACGACATTTCATTTCCTCTATGAGATCCTCGGTTTTGGATATATATTGCTCTTTTTCGATTAGCACAGTGGTGTTTCCTTTGTCCGCTTTCGTTGTGACAATATTGTTTTTCCTTAGTTTATGCCGTAGATTCTTTATTGTTTTCTCCTCTGTATTCGGTTTTTGTCCTTCTTGTGCTTTCACCTCCTTTTTTATGATTTCCCTGCACATGTGTCTTGCGTGCTCCTGTTCCTCCTGTGGTATCAATGATATTGCGATCTCCGCATCTACAATCGCTTGCTCCGTTTTTCTTACTGTATTCTGGTCCATGATATTGTGCTTCAGGCCCTTTTCGAGAAGTTGTGCCTCTTCCTTGGTAATGGCCACTGTTGTGAGGTTAACGAACTTGTCATGAAACTGGTGAGTGTTTTGGTTTTGGTTACCCTCTCGTCGTCCTGCCAGCTTGTCCAATTTTCGGTTCAGCGACCTGTATTTTTGTTGTAGTTCCTGATCGACCTCTGTCTTAATGCGGTCGAAACATTCCATTAATGCAGTCGTAGGTAGTTGTTCTGCCAATCTTAAATGGATAGATAATAACTCGGCATTTATCTCATCCTTCTTCGAGTATAAGCTTTCCAACTCATATTTTAAAAAATCCTTTTCCGCTTTTCTAACTGTCTTCCTGCTAGATTTGGTATTTGCCTTTATTGTTATTTTTGCGAATTTCGGAGTAACATTCAATTCCAGGCATTGTTTGTTGAACCAAATGCTCGCCTTTGCTTTATAAATTTTCAGTAGGCGTCGCTTGTAAATTGTTAATAGTCCGTTCGCGTTCAAGTTAAAAGCCTGACAAGCAATAACTGACTTATCTTGTTTGGTTGATTTTCCGACAGGGTGGATAAATGATGTATATTGGAACGATTTTCCGTCATCCCTTGTCAAATTTGGTTTTGAGACAAACCGGTTTCGGCGTTGTGCCATCATCAGTGTCGATTTTCGTTCTGATCTGTTGTTGTCATTTGTCCTGTATTTATAGTTCGTAGGTATATGAGTAGGTATTGTCAAATTGATGCTTGTGTATGTTTAGTTATGTGTATGTGCTGTGTGTTCGTTCAGAACCGAGGGTGTTTACTAATCGATTTGCGTGGCTGACTGGGGTAGGTAAAAATCTGTGATTTTAGTCGTTTGACCTTCTTTGTCGGTTTTTTGTTTTGGTGTGTTAATTGTTTTGTGTTTATTTGTTGTTGTGTGTTTGTCTGTTGTACCTGTGTGATTAAGTCGTTTCCTGTAAACAAGTTTTAAAGGCTCGAATATTGTGTCAGAAATTGTGTTTATCTGTTCGTTTATTATTCTACCGTCGAATGTTTTCTGTTTGTAGATTTCCATGTTTTCGAGTACGTTGAGACGTCGGCCCTTTTCTTGTATGTGAAGAACCCTACCTGTTTTATTGATGTTTGCTGGGGAACATTCATTCTCGACCATGTGATTCGCGAAGTTAGACTCGGGTATAATGTTTGGATTCCGTATTTTTTTGTTGTAATCTCTAATATGTTCTCTGAACCTCGTTTTTATTTGCCGTCCTGTTTGTCCTATGTAACTATGCTGGCATCCGCAGGTAAGCTTGTATACGCCGTGGCTGCTAAACGGATCCTCTGAGTTAATGTTAGTTCTTAGTTTTCGCCCTAGATTGTTCGATGTTTTGAATGCTGTGTTAATGTTGTATTTTTTAAAGAAGTTTGCCAATTTATATGTTGCTTTTCCAGTATATGTCATAGTCGTCCAGCTATTATTTTCCTTTTCATTATTTCTTTTTGGTTCTCCATTTGTCCTTCTGAGCTTATCTACTAGTGCTTTTTTATATCCGTTGTTTGCAGCGATATTATATATGACCTCAAGTTCTCTCTTATATGCCTCTTGTGTAAGAGGTGTTCTTTCAAGTCTATGTACCAAGTGCCTTAATGCTGCATTTTTATGATGTTGAGGGTGATTTGAGGTATTGTGTATTATTGTGTCGGTGGCCGTTGACTTTCTATATATGTCATAGTTAAATCTTTTGGCTTCTTTATCAATATTTATCGTGAGGTCTAGATAGTTGATTCCTCCGTATTTTTCGGTTTCCATTGTAAATTTTATATTGCCGTGCTGTTTGTTGAGGTACTCCAGTACGAACTCTTCGTTATTAGTAGTTAAAACGCATATTATGTCATCCACGTATCTAGCATAAAATGACACGCCTAATTTGGACTTCAGCTCCTGTATGTACTTTTCTTCCAGATTTTGCATGAACACTTCCATAAGAATTGCTGATGTGGGGCTTCCCATTCCAAGACCGTTTGTTTGTTTATATATTTTATTGTTGAATTTAAAATAGTTTTGACGTAAAGTGGTTCTTAGCGTATTTGTGATTTGCATACTTTTCACTTTGTTTTTTGTGTTATGAACTATTGTTGAGCTAACTATGTCCAAAGTCTCCGATAGTGGTATAGATGGGTATAAATCTTTTATGTCAAAAGATACCAATTTGCTGTTTCTTGTTAGCTCTACGGTCTCGAGTCTCTCTATTAGTTCTGTTGTGTTAGCTATTGCATATTCGTTCCTTAGCTCCAGAGTATCTATCAATATCGTTTTTAAATATTTGGACAGTTTGTAACATGGTGCCGATTTGAAATTAATGATGGGCCTCATTGGCGTGTCCGGCTTGTGGATTTTTGGTAGCGCAACCAGTGGAGGAGCCGAGATAAGTCAGTTATTGCTTGTCAGGCTTTTAACTTGAACGCGAACGGACTATTAACAATTTACAAGCGACGCCTACTGAAAATTTATAAAGCAAAGGCGAGCATTTGGTTCAACAAACAATGCCTGGAATTGAATGTTACTCCGAAATTCGCAAAAATAACAATAAAGGCAAATACCAAATCTAGCAGGAAGACAGTTAGAAAAGCGGAAAAGGATTTTTCAAAATATGAGTTGGAAAGCTTATACTCGAAGAAGGATGAGATAAATGCCGAGTTATTATCTATCCATTTAAGATTGGCAGAACAACTACCTACGACTGCATTAATGGAATGTTTCGACCGCATTAAGACAGAGGTCGATCAGGAACTACAACAAAAATACAGGTCGCTGAACCGAAAATTGGACAAGCTGGCAGGACGACGAGAGGGTAACCAAAACCAAAACACTCACCAGTTTCATGACAAGTTCGTTAACCTCACAACAGTGGCCATTACCAAGGAAGAGGCACAACTTCTCGAAAAGGGCCTGAAGCACAATATCATGGACCAGAATACAGTAAGAAAAACGGAGCAAGCGATTGTAGATGCGGAGATCGCAATATCATTGATACCACAGGAGGAACAGGAGGACGCAAGACACATGTGCAGGGAAATCATAAAAAAGGAGGTGAAAGCACAAGAAGGACAAAAACCGAATACAGAGGAGAAAACAATAAAGAATCTACGGCATAAACTAAGGAAAAACAATATTGTCACAACGAAAGCGGACAAAGGAAACACCACTGTGCTAATCGAAAAAGAGCAATATATATCCAAAACCGAGGATCTCATAGAGGAAATGAAATGTCGTAGAATGAGAGAGGATCCCACAGATGAATACCAAAAACAAATCAAAGTTGCTATAAAAAATGCAACAAATATAGTAGATTCTAACATGGCACATAGATTGGTCCAAATGAACCCTTCCAAGGTCTCAAATAAGCGGAATTTCCCTAAATTCGTTACAATACGTTCATTGTACACATGTCAACGTAGTAACACACTTAGCAAATACATATGGGCAAGTCCTTGGTTAAGGACACGACATTCGCACTCATTTCAACCTGCATAAAAGAGAACATGAGCAGTGGACTGAGCGGATAAAGCAATATTTGAAGCAAAAATTATGGGTACCTCAAAGATATAAGTACATATATATGACCATATATGATGAGGTTCGGAATAGTTTTATGTTGTATTTTCCTCGTGCGAGTTAGTGCAACAGAAAATACACTACTGTACCGATAACATCATCCCATGTATGATATAGAATCAGTAGTTTACATAAAAAGTATGGTCCTCTTTAAACATTGTCTATCTATCTATTAACCATTATCAGAAACCAAAACATTGTAAGCAAAGATAAGATTTCTATTTAAACATAAACCAAATACAAACATAAACAAAACATAAACAAAACCAAATAAAATATTATCAGCGAACAAAAGATTCCTATTCAACCATTGTAAGCATAGATAAGATTTCTACTTAAACATTATCAGCAAGATCCTTTTTTGAACATTATCAGCAGCCACTAAACAAAAGAAACCGGAGCATATAAATAAACGATTAAGCATAGAAATAAGTTAGTCTTCTATTACACTGAAGCATATGAACTTCAGTTTAGAATTCATTAAAGTACATATAGATACAAATAAAGTATATTGTTTTATTTAAAATCGAAAGTACATACTTAACTGGGGGCTCAATAAGTGAATAAGTGAATAATAAAAGGAACTCCTAAAAAATCAAATTCCACACGTCCTGAAAAAGAGGACAAGGAGAACCAGAAAATAAAACTGGACCTCTTCCGCAAAAAACGATTACAAGTGTTTGACCAAAGCAGGGGAATCATTATGGAAGCAAGGTTAGTAACCTTGGAACAAGCTCATGCCGCTATAGAAGCACAATTAGCCCAGCTGCGGCAAGCGCAAGTACCTAATATCGAAGAATTCCAACCGATAAGTCCCAGGATAAACAATGCAAATGAAATAAATCTGAGACTATTCGAACGGCTACCAGTGTTCAACGGAGACACATCCAAATACAGGACATGGAGGGCAACCATTATATCAGCAATGAGTCCCATAGAAGCCTTTATTAATACCAAACCATATTACGATGCATTATTTATAATACGTCACACGAAGATCGAAGGAGAACCAGCAACTCTTCTACAGAATCATGGCACAGTGTTCCACTTACAAGCAATACTCAATCGCCTAGATTACAGCTACGCCGATACTAGAATCTATAACGCCCTCATAGAGGAAATGAAAAGACAAATACAAGGAAAACAGACGCTATCCGAATTCCACAGCAAGATCTGTCAAATCTTTAATTTAGCAATGACTAAATGTGAAATTGATTACCCAGAGAATACTCACTCTCTACAGCAGGTCACAAAAGAAATGGCCATAGATTGCTTCCGCAATGGCATAAATGATGAATTTACTCAACACACATTATATGCAGCAAAACCAAGAGATTTAGAAAGTGCATACGCAATTGCCACGGAGATTCTTTATAAAAGGCAGAATAATCCGATACGACGAGAAGCGTATAACTACCCTAAACCGCCACAAAATGAAAGGAGGTATCAACCAGGAGTTCAACCTATTCCCCATATGGGAAGATCAAACCCGACACCAATGGACGTGGATACATCAATAGGAAGATTCCGGCAATCCACGAATAATCAGCATTAACAACAGCAATCGTATCAACAGAATCCTTTCAGAAACAACTATGAACGACAAAGAGCAGGATATGCACCTTTTAATCCCAATAGAGGAGAACCATTTAAACGAAACCACCAACCAACGTCATCAAGATATAATATAGTACCGCAGAAACTACAAAGGATCAATCAAATAACGGATAATAATAGTGATCAGTCATTAAAGGTAAATATAGATGAAAGTGAATTTGAAAATAGAGCTAATTTTTTAGACGAGTAAATAATCTGCCGTGTCTTCAGATTATTTTACATGATAATAAAAACTTTTAGTTTTAATAGACACAGGCTCGACATTAAATTATATTAGGAAAAATATTCCAAATGGAAAGACCTTTCCAGTTAAACAATTTGTTAGTAGAACTCTGAATGGTTCAAACACAATAAACTCAACTAAGAAGATAAGAATGCTAGGACAAGAATTAGTATTTTTTGAAATCGAAGAATTAAAAGAATTTGATATGATATTAGGAGAACAATCCTTGAGAGAAATGAAGGCTAAGATAGATCTGTTCGAATATAAAATGATGTATGTCAGGAGAACAGAGCAGAAGAAAAAAGAAATGGATGTCAGTCAAGTAAATTTCACAATAGATGAGATCAAATATAAAAAAGAGGTTGAAGAAATTATGAGAATTAATGAGGAAACAAATCCTATTTTACCATTTACAACAACAATTGAAGCCACGATTCGCACTAAAACTGAAGAGCCAATATGGACGAAACAGTACCCTTACCCCTTTTCAGACAATAATTTCATAAATAAAGAAATAAATAAAATGCTAGAGAATAATATAATTAAAACCAGTAAGAGTCCCTATAACTCACCCGTTTGGACTGTACCAAAGAAAGGAACTGACGAGTTAGGAAACCCTAAGAGAAGAATGGTCATAGACTTCCAGAAATTGAAGAGCGAAACCATTACCGATAGATATCCCATACCTGATGTCAACATGACAATACAGAATTTAGGTAAAGCAACTGTTTTTACAACCCTAGATTTGGAAGCAGGTTTCCATCAGATAAAAATCAAGGAGTCAGACACCGAAAAGACAGCCTTTAGCATAAACGGAGCAAAATATGAATTCTTAAGGCTGCCGTTTGGACTAAAGAATGCACCTTCAATATTTCAAAGATGCGTAGATGACATATTAAGAAATTACATAGGAAAATTCGTACATGTATATATAGACGATGTGTTAATATATTCATCCTCACATGATGAACGTATGGAACACATAAGAATTGTTATAAATGCACTGCGTCAAGCAAATATGAAGATTTCATATGAAAAATCTCATTTTTTCAAAGACAGCACTGAATATTTAGGACATATTATTAAACATAACAGAATAACTGTAGACCCACAAAAAATTGAGACCATAAAAAACTACCCTGTGCCTATGAATCTGAAAGAATTAAGATCATTTTTAGGGCTAGCAGGATATTATAGAAAATTCATCAAAGACTACGCCAAGATTACCAAACCCCTAACATTGTTTTTAAGAGGAGAAAACGGTATCGTAAAGAAAAAGCAAAGTGAAAGAATGCAAATAAAATTAGATGAGGAAGCCATAAAAGCGATGAATATATTAAAAAAGGAATTACAAGCACAAGTCGAACTCTTTCAACCCGATTTCAATAAACCCTTTGATTTAACCACGGACGCAAGTAATTTTGCCATAGGAGCTGTGTTATCCCAAGGTAGAAATCCCATTTGTTTTATATCCAGAACACTAAGCGAGACGGAACAAAAATATAGCACAAACGAAAAAGAGTTATTAGCCATAATTTGGGCACTACAAAAACTCAGAAACTATTTATATGGACGATCAGACCTTACAATCTATACGGATCATCAGTCCTTAACCTACTCTATTTCAGAGAAGAACTTTAATAATAAACTAAAAAGGTGGAAAAACCAAATAGAAGAATACGGTGCCAAATTGGTATACAAACCCGGTTCTCAAAACATCGTTGCGGATGCACTAAGTCGGCAACAAATTAATCAATTAACCGACTCAGAATCGCAGCACTCTCAACTCAGCTCACCCACTGAAACCATAAGAAGGGTAGGCACTAGCTTAAACCATTTTAATAATCAAATTATTATCCAAACTAACAATGGATTAGTAAGAATAGAAAGTAAAAATATATTCGGAAAATTTAGACATACCATATACTTCACAACTATAGAACAATTGATAAGTGATATTAAAGGCGTACTACACCCAAACAATATTAACGCCATAATCACTACCGAAGAAATTCTATACAAAATAAAAACTACACTAGTACAAACTTTCCCAACCACTACTTTTGTAATAACAAATGCATTAGTCAGAGACATCACTGACGAAAATGAACAGAATGAGATAGTTGAACAAATACACAGAAGAGCACATAGAAATTATAGAAATAATATAAAAGAACTGTCTGAGAGCTATTACTGGCCTAACATGCGAGATATGGCAAAGAAGGCAGCACAAATATGTGAGATATGTAAAAAATGTAAATACGACAGACGTCCTAATAAATTACTTTACGGAAAAACACCAATACCAAATGAAGTAGGTACACATCTGCACATGGATACATTTTTTTTGGACAACCAAATATATATAACTACAGTAGATAGATACTCAAAATTCTGCTATATAAGAAAAATACCAGATAAGAAAAACTAATACATATATTTGAATGAAATACTATCCCAAATATTCCCATACGCAACGAACCTAACAACTGATAACGACCCGACATATGTTAATGTAGTAGCAAAATCCTTATACGATCGACTACATATACAGCACACAGCAGTGCCACCACAACATTCGACAACGAACGGTCAAGTAGAGCGGACGCACAGCACAATAGTGGAGCTAACTAACTTACTAGTAAAGGAAACCAAAGGTAAACACGAAGAGGTAATATTCGAAGCAGTACGACAGTACAATAAAACCATTCACTCGGTCACAGGACATAAACCCGAGGACGTTTTTTTCAACAGGGGAGGATACGACTATACAGTCATCAGAAACAGAATTCGTTATAAGCAAGAAAGAGATATCACCCAACAGAAGGCACCGAACAAACAAATTATTTACGAGAAAGGTGATATTATTTACGTTAAGAGAAGCCGAAGAAATAAAAAACACGATAGATTTATGAAAAAAATAATTGAATAGGATAACGGTAAAACAGTCACAACAACTGATAAAAGAATAATACACAAAGATAACATCCGTACGAACTAGAAATTAATCTCACAATAATAATAATCTTGCTGTGCATAAACAGAATTAGTTCAGACACAAGTATTACATACCTGAAAGGAAAATATTATATATTAATAGAAACGAATCCAGCGTTTATATTTGATAGCTATGATTATTTATATCATATTACAAATTTAACTAGAATATTAACACCTTACCAAAATATATTAAACTCAAAATATAATTCAAATCCTGAAGTGAAAATATTACACCGAAAAATTGAAATATTAATAAAACAGATTAATCCAGTTAATAGATTTAAAAGAGGATTAAACGCTTTAGGGACAATATTAAAATGGATAACAGGTACACCAGACTACGATGATGAAGTAGAGATACAGACAAGAATCAATCAACTAATTGAGGGACACAATAAACAAAAAAAATAATAAATAGTAATTTCGAAAAAATGTTAAACAAATTAAACCCCAAGGATTTCTCTGAAAAATTAATACTCACAGAAGTCTACAATGAACTTAATACTCTCCTAACTACAATTAATTTAGCAAAAAATAACAACTTCCTGTCAACTTCATTGGACTTAGAAGAAATTACAGATATCATTGCGAAAGAAAAAACAAATGTTTTAACCATAAATATTTTAGATATGCAGAAATTAAAATTGTTAAGTTCAAACAAAACTTTGTAACAGTTTACAAATACCCAAAAATCAAAGAAAAATGTGAACAATTCTACATCCACTCATTAGCTTCAAAAAAAGGAAAATTAGTTAT
This sequence comes from Eurosta solidaginis, assembly GCF_040869045.1. Taxonomy (NCBI): domain Eukaryota; kingdom Metazoa; phylum Arthropoda; class Insecta; order Diptera; family Tephritidae; genus Eurosta; species Eurosta solidaginis. The sequence goes on from NC_090320.1 coordinate 30,944,351, forward strand.
GGATAAAAATATTGCTTTATGTAAAGGAAATCAATACGTAAGAATCAATAAATGTAAAGATTTTATAGATCAAACTATATGTAAGCAGAATAAAAAGGACGGATGTACAATACAAATATTAGAGAAAAATAATGCTCAATGTAAAATGATAAAAGAAAAGAATCCACCCTTTATTAATTATGGTAACGGAAACATTATTATTAGCGGATTGAATATATTAAACAACGAGATTTTAGATGGAGATTTTTCAATTTATTTCAAAACCAATATAACATTAAATAACGAAGTATACATAAACATTAGGGAAACTATGGTAAAAATACTCCATAAAAAGCATAAAGAAAATCTAGATATATTAGAATACTTAGAATCTCAATCAGAATACAAGTTCAATAATCTAGACGAAATATTATCCATATTTGTACCAATTGAACAAAATCCAATCAAGACTACATTTATAACTATATTAATTATAACCCTATTAATCACAATAACCAAACTATTATTAGAATTTAGAGTAAGGAGAAGGAATATACTTTATCAAAGAGCACTAATACAATGTCAAAAAGACCATGAAGAAAGAAAACAAAAATTACTAGAGTCCAAATTGTAAATGAGGACATTTAGTTTTAAGAGGGAGGAGAGTTAGTGCAACAGAAAATACACTACTGTACCGATAACATCATCCCATGTATGATATAGAATCAGTAGTTTACATAAAAAGTATGGTCCTCTTTAAACATTGTCTATCTATCTATTAACCATTATCAGAAACCAAAACATTGTAAGCAAAGATAAGATTTCTATTTAAACATAAACCAAATACAAACATAAACAAAACCAAATAAAATATTATCAGCGAACAAAAGATTCCTATTCAACCATTGTAAGCATAAATAAGATTTCTACTTAAACATTATCAGCAAGATCCTTTTTTGAACATTATCAGCAGCCACTAAACAAAAGAAACCAGAGCATATAAATAGACGATTAAGCATAGAAATAAGTTAGTCTTCTATTACACTGAAGCATATGAACTTCAGTTTAGAATTCATTAAAGTACATATAGATACAAATAAAGTATATTGTTTTATTTAAAATCGAAAGTACATACTTAACTTGCGGACTGACCCGCGTGTATTGGCTAGTTTTACGAATGTGTGAAAGATGAAGAGACGTTTACGTTCACTATTTTATTAATTTTTTTGTTCCATCTCTTTATTTTTTAATAAAATGTCTTGCCTATATGCGAACTGCTTGATAAAAAGTGAATCCTATCCCTTCGTGTTATGCTGGCTTTGCGATGGGCTCGCCCATATGAAGTGTGCCGGTTTGTCAGCAAGAATCGTTGACACACTCAATGATATTGATAAGGGAGTTCGTTGGGCCTGTTTGAAATGTCGACCAACTGAGATTAATCATTACGAAGCTTTCAAACAGACTCGCGATGGGTTCTCTGAAATAGGTAGAGAAATTGACGCACTGTCCAAGAAATTCATCCAGTATGAAAACTTATTTCATTTCAAATATCCGAATGACTTAAATAACGTTAAGAAACACATAGAAATTGTAATCTTACTAGTGCTCCCTCTAGTGCTCCGACACCCAATGCCATTGCTGAAGTTCCTTCACCCGTAGTTAATTCACCCACAACTATCGCATTAATATATCTGGCATCCCCAAGTCCCTTACCAGCTCAGCCATCTTCATCCAAGGTTTCTCTAACAAAACCAAAAAAATATTCTACAAAAAGTAATCAGCGTCCACAAAACCCTTCTACGGAATCCGAACCGCCGATTAATAATCTTATTGTTGTCCCTATTAAAAATCTGTTTTTGTGTCAAGATTTGATAAGAACACTACAGAAGAGGACCTAAAATCATCGCTACATACATACATCATCGCTAAAATTAAATTTGAAAACGTGACAGTTCGAAAATTAAATTTTAGCTATCCTAGAGATATTTCGTCATTTAGGATTGACAACATTTTGATATTATATTAAATAATTCTTTTTGGCCGCCCGGAGCATTTGTGCGGGAATTCGAGCGTAGGCGTAATACTAATTTTTCCAATCTTGCTGTACTTCCGCATAACAATATTGCATCAAATAACTGATTGTTAAATCGGCCCTAAATTTGTTTAAAATGTTAGAGGTTTAAACACTAAACTAACTGAATTGTATTTGAAATCGTTTAACTGGAATTACAACATTATCGCTTTAACTGAAACTTGGCTAAAACCTCATATATTTAACCGCGAGATTCTTTGCCATGATTACCTAATATACAGAAATGACCGCTTGAACAGAATTGGAAGGGGAGTTTTGCTTGCGGTACATTCTTCTGTACTTTAGGCTGAGGTTAATTTACCAATTATTGATTCTATAGAATTCAAATGCATTTGAATCAAGCTCGGAATGGGTTGTGTCTATATCGCCGTCTGCTATATTCCACCATCTTCTGATTCTTCGGTGTATATGGACCATATTTCCCTGCTCAAAATTGTTAATTCAGTGTTGAAGCGCATTGATTTGATGATAGTCTTGGGTGACTTTAATCTGCCACATATATTATGGACCATATCTGATATTGTACCTATTTCTTCAAAACTGTCCAGCAACGAATTTTTAGCCGAAATAACTGAAGTTTGCCTTAAACAGATAAATATAATTCCTAACATCTTCGGGAGGATCCTTGATTTGACGATTTGTTGACGATACACCAAAATGTAGTCTAAGCCGAGGTGAACCTTTTACTGTACCTGAAGACCCTTACCATCCTTCCCTGGAAATAGCATACGAATTTGAAAGAAATTCTCCGAATTAGATTGCTACTAAATACGACTCTACTTTCAGATTTGACTTTGCGAAGGCTAATTTTAGCAAACTTAATCAAACCTTATCTACAGTGGCTATCTACAGTGGATCTCGTCGTATCTCTGCGGTCGAACGGAAAAAGTTATTTTTAAAACCTTGATCAAATTCTGTTCTTGCTATTTATTAATGATATTTGTACCACTATAAAATATTACAAAATCTTAATGTATGCTGATGATGTAAAACTTTTTAGGTCTTATGCGTCTATCGAAGAACGTCCCTTGCTTCAAGCGGATTCAAACTGCCTAGTTAATTGGTGCAACGTAAACTCAATGCCGCTGAAACTCAATTAATGCAAATTCATGTCCCTCTCTCGAAGATCTTTGCCAGCAGCCTCTTACGTATTTAATAATTTTTGTCTACTATCAGTAAACTATTTTGTGGACTTGTGAGTCACGATAGATGCTAAACTTAGTTTCAACCTTCATATTAATGCTACTGTCAATAAGGCTAGAGGTGTTCTATCATTCGTGAAACGATGGTCTAAAGAATTTAGTGACCCTTATGTAACTAAAGCGCTTTTCATCACTTTAGATAGAACGATACTAGAATACGAATCCATAGTCTGGAATCCACAATATCGAGTTCATGCAGATAGACTTGAATCAATACAAAAGCAGTTTCTGCTTTTTTCTTTAAGGAATTTTCAGTGGGACTCTGCGTATAATCCTCCGCCTTATACTAGTCGGTTGAAGCTTATCAATCTTCCAACTCTTGCAAGTCGTAGAGAAATGCTAGGCGTTATATTTATGACTAAGCTCCTGAATGGATTTATTTCTAGTCCATTTCTTTTAACGAAGTAAACTTTATAGTCACATCACGAGTGTCAAGACATTACAAACCTCTTCTTTTCAGGCAGTGTAGAACTAACTTTGAATTGAATCAACCTTTTCGGTGTTTGTGTCATGGTTTTAACACTCATTCTATTTCATTTGATATAACGGATTCACTTTTTACCATAACGAAAACTGTCTTGTCCTATCTTAACTCGTAACAAAAAAAAAAAAAAAAAACAATCGAATAAACTAAAGATGTTCCTTAATTTAACAATGTAGTATGTATAAGTATAATTTCTAACTGTTATTTAATTTCTAACTGTTATGTAGGTATAGTACTCAGCTGATGATTTTTATTCTGTAGCTGAGCAGTTTTAGATCTCGACGCTTAACAAGCCTCCATCTATTAACAACTCGGCAAAAACAAAAACAAATCCGTGCGTCATGCGGATTCGCCCCTCGCGCCGGTCGGGCGAGCTTTGGAGGGTATTAATCTGTTGGGTATTATTATTATTATTATTATTATTATTAAAAAATCTTGATTATGTCAGCCTACTTAAGTTGTAAGTGTTGTTACTCAAAATTTAGTGCACTGCTCCAAAATCTGGTTTTGTAGTAGTATACGATGGAATATTACCAACTTGAAAACAGATAAAACTAATTAATAAAACTAATATGTATTTTAATTAAAAACACGTTCATTGTACACATGTCAACTTAATAACACACTTAGCAAATACATATGGACAAGTCCTTGGTTACGGGCACGACATTCGCACACATTTCAACCTGCATAAAAGAGAACATGTGCAGTGGACTGAGCGGATATTACAATATTTGAAGCAACAATTACGGGTACCTCAAAAATATATGTACATGTATATGTCATATATGATGAGGTTCGGAATAGTTTTATGTTGTATTTTCCTCGTGCGGACTGGCCCGCGGGTATTGGCTAGTGTAAAAGATGAACAGGCGTTTAAAACCATAACAAATTAACGTCTCATTAATGCTTTCATTTCATTTCATTTATTAGAAATTACATTAGTACAGTAAGATAATATATCTTTTATAGTACAACAAACAGTGTCATGGATATGTATTTAACAAGATTTAATAAAATTTTGGAATAAAAAAGGGATACAAGTATTACTAAAGTTAACCTAAGTTAATGATGTTATACAAAGTACAGTAGTAGTGATATAAAATATATGTAGATATAGTAGACATCTTAAAGACATTTAATTAAAACTATACTCAAAGTAAACGACTTAGGAAAAAATTGAGTAAAAAAGAAAGAAAAAAAAAAAAAACAAAAAAAAACAAAATGGTCAGATTAAGATTAATGTGTAGAGAAATAATTGAAAAGAATGCGCTTATAATTGCTTTGGTTTACATTGTTCCTTATTGCAGCTGGGATGGAGTTCCATATACGAATAGTGTTGATGAAAAACAGCCTTGTAGAGACAACAAAATTGAAGCTGGGTACAACTATACTACATGACCTGAGAGATCTAGCAAATGTGAGTTTTTCCTATAAGTACGGTGGCAATTTAGTAGAAATCAACCTGAACAAGAAGATTACACTTGAACAGGAAGATTACACTTCTAGCCTTCTGATAGGCGAATATGTCACATCCTAAGCGTTAAGACCGACACGCAGAAATATGATCGAACCTGCGTAACCCAAATACGTAGCGAGTTACCTGATTAAAGGCAATCTCAATTTTATGTGCAGAGCACGAATTTAATTTGTTGTAAACTAGCTCAGAGTAGGTTATTATAGGCAACATAAGCTGTACGGCAAGCTTTCTTCTAATATGAGGAGGCGTAAACGGTGCAGATTGCCTCAGATTGCGCAATGTACCATACACTTTACCAACAACAGAGTTGATATGGTCAACACAAGTTAGGTTTGAGTTAATTACGAAACCCAGATTCGCGATTTTAGTAACAGTTTGTGGAGCAGTATTACCAATGCATATAGTAGGAGTTAGTACATCGACGACCTTTTTCTTAGAAATAGGTAATACAAACGATTTATTAGCATTAAGGCAAAGACCATTACTATTGGCCCAGTACTGCACGCATGATAGGTCATTATTTACTTTGACACAAAGAGTGCTTAGATTCGCGAAACTACCAGATAAATACATTTGTATATCATCTGCATACGCATGCATGCTCATGTGCTTACACACTGAAAAAATGTCGTTTATAAAAATACTAAATAATACGGGCCCAAGGATGGAGCCCTGCGGAACACCTTGGGATAAGTTTTTCACACCCGACACTTCACTTCCTGTGTTGACAAATTCAACTCTTCCAGTTAAATAACTTTCCATTAACATCAAGGCGCTTTTCGTAAATTCGAAGTATAGCTGAAGTTTATAACAGAGCAACTCGTGATCGACAAAGTCGAAAGCTTTTGAAAAGTCTAGTAAGCAGAGCAGGGTGAGATGGTTATTATCGAAGGGTATTCGGATATCATCGATTACTTTTATGAATGCAGTTGCACTGCTGTGATTAGCTCTAAAACCCGACTGGTACGGAGATTATGCCTCAAAATATGTGAGTTGATTTGATCTGCTGGCAGCCTTTCAAAAACTTTAGACAGAATGCTTATGGGTCGATAATCAGTGACGGAGCTCGCAGACCGTTTTTTAGGAACAGGTTTAACTATGGCACATTTCCACGACTCAGGAAAACAAGATGTCGTAATGCAGTGGTTAAGAATGTGCGTAAGGGTACTCAACACTAATGGTAAAATAATTTTTATAAATTTAATTGGTACACCATCTGTTCCAGTTGCGTTGGACTTTATTTTAAGAATACTTCTTACTACCTCACATTCAGTAACCGCAGTGAATTCGAATGGACTTCCAGAGAAACACACAGAACCATTTGGAACAAAATTACCAAAGTCAACACCGACCACGGAACTATGCACAAACGCGTCATTAAGGGTATCTTCATTCAAAGTACAATCTTGTTTTTTATTTCCATATATTCGAAGACTTTTTAAATTACGCCAAAGAGATTTAGGAGGTAATGAGGGATTTAGCCTTGAGGTGTGTTACGTGGCTGACTGTTTGGGTTGTGAGGAGCGGCGGCAAGCAGATATGCTTGCGGGCCCAGGCTAGCTCGTCGTCTTGGGCGGGGTATTGCACCACCGACCTCACCCGCAGCCACATGAACAAGAAGGGTTCATACCTGCATATGTGTTGGAAAGAAAAGCTGAAACAGATGGAAATATACGTGAGGGGCAAAGTTATAGAGGGGAAAGCGTAAGGGGTAGAAAAAGATGAAGGCCTGTCCTGTCAGGTGGAGTCTACCCTCCCTCTGCAGTGCAACTTGCACCGCACCGTGGGCACTGTGCTGGCTCCTACTTCCTTACAGTGCCTCCAAGCCTGATACTAGTCTGTCCCCTGTCAATCAGTCATTTTCCCTAAACACTCACCTTCACCTTACCTTGCCACGCACAAGCGCAGCACCAACACCCAAAATTCGACTTAGCCCTGCATTATTGAAAGCTACGTTTTCATCCAAGCATTTTAAATTTTATTAACAATTTAATTATTTGCTTGTGACTATACCCTGCAGCTATCTATCCTATAGAATGCAAAAAGAAACCGCTTAGAAGTAAATTTCAACAAAAAAAGGAAGCAAAACCAAAAACAGAATTTCAATTCAATTTAATATAATGGTTTGTAAGAAAAAAAAATATAAATAACTAAAAGTAGCAATTCAAACAAAATAAACTAAGAGGGCGAGCAAAAAAAAAAAAAAATCAAGTATCCAAATCCCTGATCTACCGCAACCGCTCAAGTAAACATAAGATCAATTATGTACACAGCAAAAGTAGGTCATCAAAGTAAAAGAATTTATGTGTATATGAAAACAAAAGGTATGTATGTAAGTGCAAATGTACGTTTGTAACGTTTTTCATGCATGTACATATGTTCGTTGCAATCTGTTTTTATTTTTCTGATTTGCTAATTCCTGTTCTATTTTTGCAAGAGCCGGAATCTGTGCTAACACATGTACATACAACTAAACAGGTGTATTTTGATAAATTTTAATGTTTCACTCAAAACACTCACCAAGTTACTCTTCTCATCCAACGGCGCCGCTGCAGTTGAGTAGCTGAAAAAAGAAAAACTCAAACATACATATGTACATATGACCACGCTCAAACACTCAGACAAGATCACTCGCTAGTGCTCTTTGATAATGAGTGCTTTGGTAGTATCAAAGCTGCCCGCGTGATGGTAAAACGCGAAAATTAAAAGTTAAAAATGTGTAATCGAAAAAAAAATGTTCTTGGGGCTGAAAGCACACTGTGCATATACACCCTCGGGGTGTGATGTTGCAATTGATTTTGCCAATAATAAAGAGTAAGTACAAAAAAAAATGAAAAAATGGCAAAAAATTCGAATGATTGAAAATCCTAATTTGGTGCTACCATAGGTAGCAGAAACCATATACAAAAGAAAAATGTGTATATGGTAGAAAGTGGAGATATAAAAATACAAAGAAAAATTAAATGTCAAACTGACGTAGAAAAATTAAAACAAAACAAGTAAGGACGGGACTGTCTTCGGCTGTGCCGAAGACTTCATACCTTTCATGAATGGGGCTGAACAATAATCTTATCCCATTCGTAATCTCCGAATAATCGGATGTATAAGATAAGAAATATATAGTGAACAAATCTACATACCTAAACGATTTTTAAGATAAATATAAAATAAAAAATAGGTAGGTACTTTTTGTGAGGGTGCAAAGTTTCAGGTTTTTTGTGGTCTGTGTGTAAAAACTATGACTACGAATCACGTATTTCAACAATATATGACGTAAACGTAACTATTTGATGAAATTTTATGAATTTTGAAGCTTCTAGCCGTAAAAAAGGGGCAAAAAAATACAGTTTATATGGGGTATATAATATATGTACCACCGATCTCTATGATTTTTTCAGACAACAATATATGCTATATACGTAAGCATTTGGTGAAATTTGAAGCTTCTAGCTGTTAAAATGGGGCATAAATTTCGCAAAGTTTCTTATCTGAACAATCGGATGTATGAGATATATACTATATATACCACCGATCTCAATGATTTTTTCAGACAACAATATATACTATACACGTAAGCATTTGGTGAAATTTGAAGCTTCTAGCTGTTAAAATGGGGAAGAAATTGCGCAAAGTTTCTTATCTGAACAATCGGTTGTATGAGATTATATATACCACCGGTCTCTATGATTTTTTCAGAAAACAATATATGCTATACACGTAAACATTTGGTGAAATTTGAACATATCTAAACCATTTTTAAGATAAATATAAAATAAAAAATAGGTAGGTACTTTGTGTGAGGATGCAAAGCTTCACGTTTTTTGTGGTCTGAATGTAAAAACTATGACTACGAATCAGGAATTTCAAAAATATATGACGTAAACGTAACTATTTGATGAATTTTGAAGCTTCTATCCGTAAAAAAGGGGCAAAAATGACAGTTTATATGAAGTATATAATATATATACCCCCGATATCTATGATTTTTGCAGACAAAAATATATGGTATATACGTAAGCATTTGGTGAAATTTGAAGCTTCTAGCTGTTAAAATGGGGCAGAAATTGCGCAAAGTTTCTTATCTGAACAATCGGTTGTATGAGATATATACTATATATACCACCGATCTCAATGATTTTTTCAGACAGCAATATATACTATACACGTAAGCATTTGGTGAGATTTGAAGCTTCTAGCTGTTTAGGGGCTAAAATTTCGAAAATATATATATATACTACATATATATACTATATATACCAACATATATATACTATATATACCACCGATCTGTATGATTTTTTCAGACAACAATATATGATATATACGTAAGCATTCGTTTAAATTTGAAGCCTCTGGCTCTTAAAATAGGGCAGCAATTACCAAAAGTTTCTTATCTGAACAATCGGTTGTGGGGGATATATACGACCGATCTCATCAATTTTTTCAGGCAACTATATGTGCAATATACGAAATTAAATGGTGAAGTTTGAAGCTTCAATCTGTTAAATTGAGTAAGATATTATATTATTCTTTTTCTGAAAAATCTTTTGTATGGAGGATATATGCTATAGTGGTCCGATCCGGTCGGTTCCGACAAATGTCTAATCAGATACCCAAATACACCCGCTCACCAAATTTTATTAAGATATCTCAAAAATTGAGGGACTAGTTTGCATACAAACAGACAGACGGACAGACAGACAGATGGACATGGCTAAATCAACTCAGCTCTTCAACCTGATTATTTCGGTATACTTAATGGTGGGTCTATCTATTTTCCTTTAAGGACTTACAATTTTGGGTTTCGTGACGAAATTAATATACCATTTCATTTTCATGAAAGGTATAAAAAGAAAGAAAATGAAGAAACGGAGAGAAAAAAAGGTGGTGGAGGCAAAAGTGCCACCATTAACTCCTGAAATATGGAGTTAAGGTAAACTCGAAAATTCTATGTTCGCAAAATAAATGCTTGGCCCCGGAAATTAACTAAGCCTTTTGCCCGTTCCCTCTCAAAATTATGACCCTTATAACAATATTTAAATAAACGTAATAATAAATAAAAAATATGTAAAATTCATAATATCACTAAATGTGTTGTTTGGAAAAGCTCCTCCCTCCGCCGATGTTTGTCGTTGCTTGTGTTACCAAAGTATGCGAACAGCCCAAAAATATACAAATGTTGTTACCGGCTTTGTGGTCGCCCAATGCCGCCGGTGCAAATTGCTATCGATGTAAAATTTTATCGTGTTTTTGCTGTTGTTGTTGCGGCTCAACTCCGCCAGTGAAAGATGTTATGTGTAAAGTTCCAAGTCCTTGTAGGTGATTCTGTTGTTGGGCGGTATGTCGCCAATATGAATAATTTGTTGTTTTTGTTGTTGGTGTGGTGCACGCCAGTAAAAATAAAAATGTAATGTAGTACTTTTGGATGCGTGATAATTGTTGTTGGCCGGAATGCCGCCAATATGCAATATGGTGTAGTTGTTGTTGAGCGTTATGCCGCCAATATAAAAACGTTGTTGTAGAGCGCTACGTCGCCGATTTGGCCTTTAGGCCGCAAACCGTAATTCTCAATGCTCTGCCCAGTGATGCTAAAGCTATTTTTTTTGTGTCTGCATGATTAATATACACACCGACATACATATGCCTGTGTGAAGGCATGCAAATTTGCTTTTGGCTTGCTTGGAAAATTGGCTATGTGGAAGCCAGCTTCCCAGTGGCATGCCAAGCTGGTGGGAGATAAAAAAATTTCAAGGGCAAGGAAAACCAGTGTACTTACCAGGAACTTCTGCTTTTTTTCACGTTTCGCGAACAACTTTTCGGCGCGCACAACTTAAAGTCTCGCTTTTATACGCGCACAACAAACCTTTTTTTTTGTTTCGCTTTAAGCCGCGCACTTCAGACTTTTTTAAATATTTTTCGAGGCACAAACTTTTAAATATTCACTCAATCACACTGGGTACTGATAAAGTAATACCTTGTCCGTTGCCTACCGTTGCGCCCTTTTATAGCTACCGCCGTGGCAAGGAACGTTACCCAGAAACGGAAAATTCGTACCTATACATGCCAAACTTTCTTTTCGGCTTTCCCGTATTTTTCATCCATACAATCAGGCACTCATACATTCACACGCTTACCGCTCCACAGAACGAACACCTATACAGATACACTCGGTTCGTGCCTTGACCGCTCACACTGATGCATTCACAGGCTCATAGCCTTGCACAAATACACATCCACATATATAATACAGAACAAAACAAACACATAGGTGCATGGCATTCATCAGTATTGCTAAGTTGTTAGCAGCATGGTGACATTTTATTTATTATAACAGCATGATGCCAAGGGCAACATCTTATTTCCGCTGCAACATTGTGTTCACTATCGGTACAATGTTGTCAATGTTTATGTTATTATGTTAATATTATGTTAATGGCAACATTGCGGCTAAGGCACGGACCTGGACACAAAACACCTAAACACATAGTCACATACACACGCTGCCACTCATTCCAGCCAGCATGAAGACAGGCTGTCGTTACAGGTGCAAAAAGAAAATACTTACTCTTAGCTTCCAAAAAACACGGTGGCTTCGAAAGTTCTCCTTTCGATAGTTCTAGCCTCTCAAACTATTGCTCCTGTATTAAAGATAACTGGCCAGCCATTTTACAATACATTACAGCCGATTAACTCCAGTGTAAAACTTTCAGATCATGAAGTGCATTACAAAATGCTTACTCTTAACTCCTAACACAGTGGCTTCAAGAGTTCCTTTTTCAAAAACCATAGCCTTTCAAACTAAACTAAGCAAAAGTTTCTAGCAAGTGCATCTCTTTTTCTATAACAGAGCCTGAGTTAAGATTAAAGAAGGAGTTTATGCTTTAGAGTATGTTAGATTAACTATTTCCAATCAAACCCTTACATGATATAGACATCATTTAGAGAAAGCTTTTTAGAGAGAGCACATACTCTGCCAGCTCGAACATATGTATTTTAATTTATATTGGTACTAGAACTGCCAGAAAATTTTAAACCAAGAAATAATACGGTTTATTAATTCATAATTTGGTTCTATTTGTGGAATAACACGAGTTTGCTCATTCTTACAACTTAAGTAGACATCAGTTAAGTTAAAGGAACGCACGTAGGCTTTGGCATACGCCCACTTATGTATGTCTGATTTTCAGATCGCATGTCTAAATATAACATCTCTTAATACATAAGCTTTCAAACTTTTACTTTACAAAGACATGCTTTAAGCATTGTTTTTAGATGTCAGGGCCTGAGTCAAGATTTAAGAACGAGTTTACAGCTTGAAACATTGTTTGGGAATCTTCAAGAGAAAGCTTTAAAAAAAAGCTCTAAATAAAGCTTCAATAAACCCATATATGTAATACTCCTATATTGCTACAAAAGGCTAGGTACATTCTCAAACATATACATACAAACGATATATTACTGTGTAAACGTTTTTGTTTTTGTATTCAACAATCGAATGTAAATAAATTAAAATTTTTTCTTATCACACTTATGCTGCTACAATCACAAAAATTGTATAGGCTGTCTTGTTTTGATTTCGAATTCAAAACACATTGCGAGCATTTTCTATTAGCAATATATTTGCCTCTAGTTTTTGTTTTTTAATTTTTTTAGCCGAAAAAATAATCTCAGAATTTATTTTTTATTCAAATTTTAGAATTAAAATAACGAGCTTTTATGAACGATTTTGACCCGTTTTGCTACATAGCGATTCAAACTTTAAGTTAAGAGTGCAGCTTTTTTCGATATCAAAGCATCAGTTAACATACAGGAACACATTTTGGGTTTGACATAAGCGAGACTTCATCTACTCTCAAGATTGCAAGGCTTAGGCAAGGTGCACACGAGTCTACGCGTCATAGACGCTGCAGGCGAAATTTGTACGCTTTGATGCAGAACACATGTATTTGAATGGAGAGCTGCATACGAGGCGTCAGCTGCATGAAAGCGACAAAGCATGAAATTTTCGTGTAGCTAAGCGTACAGTAATATTGGTCGCTGAGCGTACGCACGCTTGAAAAAAAGGAAGAACAAGTTGTTTGTTTACATTTTTTTTGTATGCAAATTTGTGTAATTAGTTAAAAAATGTTACTTTAGTTAATAAAAGTGCGTGAAAGATATATTACCAAAGCGAAAAAGAGTATTAAACACCACAACAGTTTGGTTAGACATTGTTGAAGCGTTTAAAAGGCTAAAAAGTGTTGGAAACTAGAAATCACCCTTTTCTCTAGTCCACGGTGGTTTAAAATTGCCTTTCATAATTTACAAAGGCACGGGGATGTAAACAACGTTTAATACCTATTTTCCTTTGGTTTCGGGGACGGATATAGCTGAAGAAATCAAATTTTTTATTTTTTTCAATAATTGTTTACTTTTTGTAGCGACGCTCGAAAGTAGCTTCGTGTGCAGATCTTGAGGCGTAGAGAAATTGTAGCTATATGAAATATCTTGTACTCGTCTATGACGCGTAACCTCGTGTGCACCTTGCCTTAATCATCTGGTGAATTCTTTACGAAAGCCTTAAACTAAGTGAAGAAAAAAGAGCTTCGTTTTTAAAAATCAAACTTTGTTTTACAAATTCTGTTGTAAAATAGCGAACTCCTTTCCAAAGCGAACAATTTTATTCCATAAAACCGTTTATTAATCTAATATGAATACAGTGGCACCAAAACTTTTGTTGAGCTTTAAAGTATGCATTAAATAAGCAGCTTAAAAGCTTGCGTGCCCTATAAGCAATTCCCATACAATTTATATGCTGTTGACATTATCAGATTTGTAGTAGTAAATTTTTGTACATTTGTCAACTTACCTCCCCAAAGTTCTCATCACCATAACACTTGTGCTGTAATGGAGTCTCAAACACAAGTTGAGTGCCTGTCTGTTTTTCTGTCGCTTAGTTTGTCTACAGCCATTGGTTTATAGCTTTTCTTTAACATTTCATAGTTCTAGTTTTCTTTTTTTCATGTTCTCTATTTCTCGGTTGCTATCATTAACTACATTCACTTCATTGCTTCGATATCCGACAATCACATACAATGGAAGCAACAACAATGTGACAATGCAACTGCTGTCAGCTTCAACTTCAGTATTACTTTATATGTAGCATTTCCATCTCCGGCAAATTGGCGCGTGCTACTGTTATGAGCTGCTTGACGTTTTTATGCTCTATTTTTCTTTGAAGTTTAAAATTTTTATTTTTTTTGCACTTTCCCAGCTTGTTGTTCTTCTTCATTTCTTGTGCATGCAACACTTGCTTCAAGTACTCTTGCAGACCATTGCATACTCACCATCTTGGGGACCTCCGTTGCTTACAAAGATTCAATTTTGGTGTGTGTCGCGTAGATCTGATCAATGACTTACTTGATGTTTGCTTCATACAAATACTAACGAACTCCCTGTTGGAGTTTGAGTGTCTCGATGTGTACATGTTTTGTTGTACAACGTTACTGGTACACCCGGCAAAAGAAGCTTCCACCCATCTCGGCTGTTTGCCCGCCTTAGGGATATCAAAGAAAACCTTGTAGAAATGGGATCTTAAGACATACCGTCACGTTAACACTCTAATTAGGCATACATAGGAAACGGTGGATCACCTCATATGCAAGTGGCCGACGCTAAGTGGTGTAAGACAGCTCTGCCTGGAATCCCTTCCTGGAAAATCTACGTGAAATCGTGCAGGACGACGTCAAGGACTTAAATGGGCCTCCGGACACCGGCCTATATGTGCCTCCGCGGCAGCCACTTCAACGCGTAGTTACCTTGCACTGTCTTTTAAGTACGATGCATCAAGGCTAGGAGTGCCCAATAGTCGATGCTAGAGGAATTAACATGACGATAAGGAGGAAACGGTGGATCACCTCATATGCAACTGCCCGACCCTAAGCAGTGTAATACAGCGCTGCCTGGAATATCTCTTTCAGGAAAGTCGACGTCAAGTCGTGTAGTACGACATCGAGGAGTTGGTAGCCTTTATAAGGCCCTTTTGTGGCATCTCAACGGGCCTCTTGACACCGGCCTATGTGTGCCTCTGCGGGAGCAACCCAACCTTACTTAACATTGCAACCTAATACCATAAAAAGCTGGTTTCTAGAAGGGCAGCATACGCGATCTGAAAATGGAAAAAACATATAAAAATATGATCGTAAATCTCTGCAGCATTCATATTTCTAGTTGTTTGGGAGGCGTCTGAGCCGATCAGTAGCAGGGTAAATAGTTCCTTTTTAAAGCGTATACATAGCAATTGGAAGCCACTGATGAAACGAAGAAAAGATATAAAGATGTGAGATGCTCAGTAGCAGACAACGTCTAAAGAGACTGTCCGTTGCTGTATGGTCTGTCAGCTGGGTGGGTCATTCAAGTAGTTTTTAAGAGAAATATACAGCTTCATAGCTACCTTATGGAAGGTCTAGAGAGGGACGAGTTTAAATCCTACCAAAGATAGTTGGGTAATAATGATACTCGAGCGTACATAATTGATATTCTCAAAATAACTTTCAGAAAGACGCTCGAGTACGCTCGAAAGCCTTCCTGAAGTGATCCTACCGGGATTCAATAGACTGATAAGCACAATACAAAGCTTTATAGCTTCAGAGCTTCCGCAACTCAATTGTCAACCTCGCGTACACATACTTAGCATGCGAGGCTCTGGCGACCCCAAGTTCCTCATGGAAGTAGAGGCGGGGGGCGGGATGGCCCAGAAGGCTTAATGTGGTCATATTAATCGTTCCCAAAATGGTCGGATTAGTACCTTAAGTGTGCTTTGTTACCGGAACGTACCGGATCTATATCTGGCAAAGGACGTTCTCCTTTTTGATTTTTTCTACAAATTGGCGGGACGGGTCATACATGACTGGAATGCAGATGCGTTTTAACTGAAAAGTTTTTCATTTCAAAAATACACTCGGGATGTTTGGTAATCCACTGCCGAGAGGCGACTTCGCTTTTCTTATTCAAACAAATTGTTTTCTAAATGTTTGAGGTTGCTTTGCTCGAAACTTGATACCAGGACCTTCAGTGTGGTAGACGAAGCTTGCTACCGCCACACTAAGTTGCCGCGAAGGTCATACTTCGAGTTACAACAGCGCAATGAATTGGTTGAGCATTGTTGTCACAAACTTGTCGATGAACGAAATGCTCGTTATTGCTCTTAGCTAGCCATGGGCGATGGTTCGCATTATACTTTGCTGTATTTGTATTATAATTGTAATCTTTTTTCATGGGAAAATGTGTTTTTTGCTTGTATTTCAGGGTTCGCATAATATAAGTTTCCGTGAGAGTATTTAAATTTGCTCATGTGCACAGAGTTAGTAATACCTAAATTGCTCTTGCATTTATCTTGTTGTTTGTCCTCTCTCTTTTGTTTCATAATACATTTTTTTTAGTTCTTCAGCGGTCTTCCACCGCTACAAGTGCTCAAACAACCAACCACCAAACAATTGTACATACACAGTTATCCTACGGAATATGTAGAAAAACACAATGGGACTACATTCCACTGCGCGATCCCCGCTCTATTCTCGTGCATTTTTTCGTTTAGCATATTTAGCTTATCCTGTTTACATTTCAACCGAGTTGTGTAACCCGTCTGTCAACTTAATTTTGTGACTGGAAGCATGCTCGCCTATTTAAATAGTTTGTCAACGAGTTCATCCAATTTGTTCAACCATTTGGTTTTTATTGCACTGACCAGCGTTGACAAACGATGACTTAAATACTTGGACAGCTAGCTCAACAACTACATTTTCTCATTGTTTAATCATAGTTGAGAGAAAAAAGTAATAAAACATTTTTTCATTGCAACCCATTGGGAAATATTGTGGCCTAATGAATAACTGATGCTTTGTTGACCTCACTAGTGTAGCGTTTAACGGATGATGTAGAGAATCAATGTGAATTTTAATTTTTTGGCATAATTTAAAATGATTAACTGGAGGATGGATGGTAGAATAAGAATGAAGATGTTAAGAAGTAATGACGTCATAGGGAAGGAAATTTAGCAATACATATATGGAAGACGAGCTATCCAAGTAGTTGTATTCTCATCCATTTGTAGTGCACCAGTTCAGTTAACACTCGCATCAATAGACTTTGGTTCATAAGCTAAAGATCCAAGTTAGGGCCAACATTCCTTCCTTGTTCTATGTCTGAACAGCTTCCATATATCAGACAAGGAAACTCCTTTCTTAGAAAAAAAGTGTCCAGAACTTGCAAAGTTTCATACTATGGGACTCTATATTAGAACGCAGGTGCTTAAGCATATGATTGAAGCCGCCAACTACTGATTTCGCACTAACAAAGATCAAGTGTTTAGGCCCAAAGTATGGCCGGAGGAAAATGTGCCGGAGGAAAATGCATTTATTCCAATGACATTTTTAACTGGTTCCGTTCGTGGCACCGGAATGTATGAAAAGGCTTCACCGGATAGGAAGTTCACTTTATATTTCTTATTGGCATCATTTTATGGGAAAAAATCGACTGGGTTTATCACAAGAAATCATCAAAAATTTAAATGAGTTTTCGAATTCTTTTGTGCTACAGAGCATTCTCAGCCTGACCTCTTCAGCACCAGTTTCTACATTACCTCTCCTTTTTAGAAAGGCAAGGTTTTTACAGTGAATCAGGTTGATATTCAAGCGATAACCGACTTAATAAAACAAAAATAAACTTTAGTCCTCGCAGTCTATTTTAGTTCACCTATACCTCCGACGACTACTCCTGGAGAAGCAACCAGCCGCTGCACAGGTAAATCGAAAGGATATGCCATCGACACTCACAATCATCCGACTACGCCCTGGCATGCGCATCGTCGCCTACTGCCGTTTTGGTCACCCCGCTATCCAACTAATACCGCCGCTTTCAAACCGTTGCTTATCTATTGCCGTCACAGTGTACTCCGTCGCCTACTGGCGCTGTGGTCATCCTGCTATCCGGCTGGTGCCTCCGTTGCCACAGTCGCCCCCTTTGTTCCATTAGGCCGCCCTAGGTCGCTACAGCGACCATTTCCCACCCGCTACCATACCACCGTTCAGCCATTGCCGCCCTAACATCACCGTCGCTACGACTTTTGAGCGCCCGAAACCGTACCGCTGGTGCCATACTGGCCTCGCCATTCTCTGACGACCGTTGGCTGTCCGCTACTATACCTTCGTTCAGTCGCTGCTGGTTCCTTCGTCGTCACAACAACCGTTGTCCGACTACCAATTATCACTTGGTGAAAATCTCCGCTATCACTCTCTCTGTGCGGAAAGCTGTTGCCCTCCTAACTCCTTCAGCCGTTTGCCTGTATCTTTGAGGAAACCCACATTATAAGGTGAATGACGTAAGGTTTTATGTTGAATTTCATATAAGTGAATGTTCCGTTGTTACATTTAGGCCTTGATCAAGCTTCTAGGTTGTGTGTTCTTTCCAATGATATATTTTCCAGCTAATGAAAAAAAAGTCCGCCAAGATGGTTTTCTCTAACGGGCTCAAAAGTTTAAGTATTCACTTTAAATACTTACCGTTAGTCAATAATATTTGGTTATAAACTCAAGAGTTGGGACTCGTAATCGAAATTCAAGACCTCGATAAAATTGACAAAAGAAGTTATCAAACGCTTCGAAAAGTTTAAAGCTCACATATGGTGTAAAAACTTCTTTTCAATAAAATATATTGAAGCATATACTTATGTAAAGAAGTTTTTAAAAGCTTGGTCAAGGTCAAAGCTCATTAAAAGCTCTCTCAGCTGATGTATTTACAGAATTAAGTACACTAGATGTCGCAAGGAGTTCTGGGAAGAAAAGAAGTTTTTAAAAGCTTGGCCAAGGTCAAAGCTCATTAAAAGCTCTCTCAGCTGATGTATTTACAGAATTAAGTACACTAGATGTCGCAAGGAGGTCTGGGACATATCAGCTCGCGCTTTAATATTCCGACTGACCTCTGGTGTGACGTGTTGTAGTTAAAGTTTTATTCTCTCCTCGTTTTTTATCATTTTATTTACGATCATTTACCTCAATTACGAATGTTGTTAATTATTTTTGTTGGCTGCCGTTGCGCTAACTGATGCTGCTGACATCACCACTCGGTTTCAGCTATCTGTTGTTGAATTCAGTTTTTTGTTTTTGTTATTTTTCCTTTTTAGATTTTTTTATTCCTGCCAACAATCGTTAACAATTCTACAACTTTTTCAGTCAATTTTATCTCCTCACACTTTTATTCAATCGACGTACTCGAATGAGCATAACTGCGATGAACTTTCTTCAGTTGCCATGACATGCGGCCAGTTGTCATTGTGGTTTGAGTGTTTTTTGTATTCTGGTTGTGTTTAAAAAAAGTAAGTGATAGTGATGGTAGGCTGATTGGATAAACAAGGTTTGTGTGTGTGAGTGTATGTGGAAATACCAAAAATTACCAGTAGAATCGATGAATTTGTAAACGGTGAACTGAAGACCTGATGTATGATTCGGAATCGTGAACGGTGTGGAGAGATGAAATGCCTCTTGGAGTGTACGAGATAATAGTTCTCCGGAAGGTTTATGGTCCTGTCCGCGATGTTATATTTATGAAATGTACAAGCATTACGAAGATAGTGCTGTGAATAAAAGCCCAAAGGCTAGGTCATGTTATGCGAATGGACGAAGACGATACGGCCAAGAAAGTTTGGAAGCAGTGGAAGGGGGAGACATTTACTGAGTTGGGTGAGACAGGCGGAGAAAGATTTGGCCACCCGTTGCGCTCCTAATTGGCGTCAGTTTTCGCGTAAATGGAGAGAAAAACGATTGATGGACTTAGGCGTTGGTAAACGGTGATCCGTATACTGGTCTGTAGATGAGGGTAAATCATTGAGTTTCGATGGATGAATTGGGAGCCATAAGTGATTGGTCGGTAGCCAAGTTGCCATTGAGTAAAAAACGGTGGAAATGGTGCACAATGAATCAGTCGATTTTCGAAAATGAATGCTGGAGGGTCGGCAGGTGTTTTAAGAGAAATCTGGTGATGTCAAAAAAGCCGGTAGTTTAGTGGGTGAGTGGTGAGCCGACGCTGAAATAAGCGGTCGACTGGTGAAAGGTGCTTCGATGTCAAAAAAACGGCGAATCGCTGAATGCAAACCCAAAATGCATTGGGAGTCTGACTCCATATGTACGGTGTCAGCGGACGCACCAGTAACTTGGATACGAGGATATTGTGAATCGCAAGGTTACGACTGTTCCCAGTGACTCGACATACTTATCAGATTGTTCTTAGAGGGTGGGGGCTACATAGAAGATTTGCATTCTGCTTTAATTAACTTGATTTCACAAGCTCCTTAATCCGGATTATAAATGAACTATAAAGTAAGATGTTTTAAAATCAAAATCGGAAATTTTATTATCGTCGTCAGTGCAATTTTTCCTAATAAGCCAAAAAAATTAGAGTTTTTGATGCCCGTACATAGAATCAAAATATGTATTTGCTGGCGCTGTCAGAGCAGCATTTCAAGCATATGGGCCATACACCAAGGTTTAATGATATCCGCATAAGGTTTAATGATATCCGTTCGGAATAACCTTGGAAACCAGATTAAATTCATGCAAATTGAAATTGTTCGTCTGGATTGCCTGTTGGGGTATGCAAATCGCCAAGCAAACTTTCAATTCGTTGACTCTTCGGGACTTTCTCGCTGCATATTTTCATTTACGTCATATGAAATCACATCAACATAACCAGTCACCTTACGGCATTTTTTTTTTAATTTGGCATTGCGTTTATTCTTTCGTATTTAGTTCTCTTTGAGGGTTCGAGGTCGGTTAGCGTATTGGCCAGAACCTCTGCTAATTCTGTAATTGTTCCGTGTAATTGCGAGCATTTGATGGTTATGTGTGCTGATGGTTTTTACTGTTGTTATTCCTTTTTTTGATGTTTTGCAACTTGTTGTTTTTAAACGGTTTTATTTAGCTTGACTTGGCAGGCTGGCTGGCACGAATTTTGTATTTGAAATTTAAGTAACTTCCCGATAAGCTACAAGATTGAAACTTGGAATATAGTTCAGAACCCGATGAAAATGCAATATTTCAAAAAATCGCATTTGTGGTCCGATTTGGTTCATATTTGGAACACATAATACATACATGAATAGAAAGCGACCCATGAAAAAATTGCCGCTAGGTGGCGCAAGGATCGAGATATTCAAAGAATCGTATTTGTGGCGCATAAGTGGCGCAGAATCGAGTAAGGTCTTTGGAAGGATTATGTATTGATAGTTATGCTACGCCTCACATTTTTAGAAATTTCACGCGCCCAACGCTTTTATTTAATTGTCTGATCAACGCCCTAGATTGATGAGGAGTGGGATGACTAGTACTTAGGACCTACCTAATTATTTTCTAGCTTTTAGTATTATTATTACTTCATGTAAGTATTGTTTTCAATAAAACCGTTTAACTAAAATTTTTTTTTTTATTATTTTATTTGATATTGCTATTACGTATGTGTTTCGGTTTTTTCTATTTTTTTTTAGAATTTTTATATTTTATCTAGCCATACATTGGCTCATTTGCCTTCACACAGCTTTTATATATCTGATGACATTTAGTGTGTTGGTGGAATTTGTGCAAAATCAGTTTATATTGTCACGAATATTAGAATCACTAAGTGATACTCACATCACATCGCTAGGGTGATTCTAAGCAGTATGTGCGTAAATAAATAAATCATTATGTACACATTACGACAAGCAACATTTACATACACGCAGCGGGGAAATACATATAAACACATTAATCGTCGTTTACCCACATGCATACAAGGCAGCGAAGAGATAACTCACACACAGATGTACATAGTTAGTCAACAGTCAAAGTATTACTCACATATATACACGCATATGCCTATGGGAGAGTCTATAAACTACAAATAGGTATACATATATGTAGCTCAATTACTAGGGTAAACAAGTAGAACATTCTAGAAGGAGAAACATCTGGAATATCCCAACGATGCAGAAAAGAGTATAAAAGCGGCAAAAGCGGAGTAGTCTGACTTGAGTTTGATTTAAACACGATAACAGTTGTAAAGTATAAGTGTTATTCAAAGTAGTCTAATAAAGACCGTTTTGCATTATTAAATATTCGATTTATTTATTCGATACGAACGTAAGAAGCAAGTTGAAAATAAGCGGAGTTACAGTAAATTCGTTACAATATATACGTCACTTGCAACCGTATGATATATATGTATATCCACACATGAATTCATTAAAAATCACATATACATTCACAAGTAGATATAGTAATAATGGATAAACTACAAAATTTTTCATAATTTTATTTTGCTCGTACAAAAATTATTATCGCATGATGCTATAGGCATCCACCAGAATCAATAATAAAACAAAATTTCCACTTAACCTGAATATCAGATAGTGTCTATTGATTTAATACCTACACGGTTTTTTTTGTATACTCCCTACAGTTTTAAGCTACTAATTGGAGGGACAAATATATTTTTTTATATAAATAAATATGTTGGTAATATTGATTTTTCAATAAGTATTGAACTACTAACAAAGCAAAAGATATTTGGGACTAAGCAAAAGTATTCGAGTACACATAGCTGGTGAATAGAATGTGGAAAAATAACAATATTGTAACGAATTTGCTTACAAATCCTCTTATTTGAAATCCTCTGCTAAGTTCGAATCACTAAACTGTTGAATAAATAATTCCAATTTGTAATAATGCAAAATGGCCTTTATTAAAGTACTTCACAATAACAAACTGTGCAACGAATAGCTTGCTTAATAACCACACTGATTGATAGCTCAATGAAACTCTGCTATTGCTCGCGAGATATCGTCTTAATCAAACTGCTTGACAACTCAAATCAAACTGAACTCTTCTTACTCGCTTGCCCCGCTTTTATAGTTTACGCTGCATACTTCTAGGCTCTTCGATTTCCAGAACTTACTAGTTGTTTCGGCTACAAAATTCGCCAGCCACAACTACGTGCACAAATTATTGCTCTATCTTGTGACAACTCAGATAAGATATATGCATGTGTTTGTAGTTTACAGTCTCCCGCACACACATAAGCGTATAAGTAAATTCATCGGTGTGTGACATCTCATCTCTCGCTGCCTTGTATGTAAATGTTGCTCGTCGGAATGTGTACATATGTGTAGACGCAATTATTGATTCGTTTATGTAGATACATAATGATTTAATTATTGATGTGAATTCACGTCACTGCTTAGCATCGGCCTGGAGATGGCAGCACTCCTTAGTTTTGCTAATATTCGTAACACTGCCCCCCACCTAAGTCTGATCGTCCCGATCAGACAAATCTCCCAATCTAAACGCCGCTAGCATCTCCAAATGTACCACCCTTCTAATCCGTGGTTTCCCAGTGGTTTGTATGCGGTAGATGGTATCACTGATCTTCTTCACAACTTTGTACGGGCCTTCCCAACTGCACCGTAATTTGGCTGGAACACCTTTCCGCCGGTGAGGGTTGTTTAATAGTACCAAATCTCCCGCCAAGAAACCTTCCGAATTAAAGTTCTTGTCATGCCAGTGTTTCATCTTACTGCTCGTTACCCTGGGCCGTTCCTTCACACTCTGTTGTTTGGTCAATGAACCACTTCGTAGAGCTTGCGCTGGACGGATTTGCTTTGCATAATCGGTATCATTCCGACGTTTCCCAACAAAAGTGCGCGCTGGCTTGAAACCATCCTTGCATTCTTTCTTCGTTTCAGTACGTCCGTTAGGGCTTTTTAATGCCAGTGTTTCTCTCACAGGTACCTTCGGTTTTGATTTGTTTGGCCCATTTGTTCCATCAACCTTTACCTTTGAATTACGTGGCCTTCGTCGAGTCTTCTCCACCAGTATCCGATTACTGCTGAACCCTTTTTCCAAAGTAAAGTTAATTGGCACATCTTGGTTCTCATAACGCATCACCCTTCTCTGCATATCGATCTTGATGTCATGGTCAACCAAGAAATCCACTCCCAATATAACTTCATCAACGATCTCCGCCACAACGAATTTGTGTAAAACCATGACCTTCCCAATCAGTAATTCACATATCACTTCTCCCTGGAGTTGGTTATACTCGCCTGTGACCTTACGCAACCTTGCTCCAGGTAACGGTTTTACTCTCCTGTTGACTAATTCAGATCGAATCAAGGAATGAGATGCGCCCGTATCTACAGTCAGTACACGCTCCTTGCCATCGACATTCCCTCTGACGGTAAGACTGCTCGATTTTCTACCAATTTGCAACACAGATATCACAGGGCATTCAATAGCTGGATCTAGCTCTCGATCTCTACCTCTTACTCGCTCTTGCTCATCTCCTCCAGCTTTGCGTTTACGCCCACCCACATTGTTGGAACTATTAAGGCCAAGATCGCAATGACGTGCAATGTGACCGGACTTCCCGCATTTGAAGCATTTGATAACTTTTTCACTCCGCTTTTGCGATCCTTTCAGCGCCTTCAATATTGCGTCTACCCACT
This sequence comes from Eurosta solidaginis, assembly GCF_040869045.1. Classification (NCBI taxonomy): domain Eukaryota; kingdom Metazoa; phylum Arthropoda; class Insecta; order Diptera; family Tephritidae; genus Eurosta; species Eurosta solidaginis. The sequence goes on from NC_090320.1 coordinate 30,969,098, forward strand.
CTGGCCTTTCTACTTCCACACGGCGTGCTTTGAAAACTGGCTTACACAGAAGCGACGCTGTTTCCTGAATCAGAGCTTGTGACACCGTTTCTGCGAATGTTGGCTTTGGGTTTGCGTATGTAGCCCGCTTCGTTTCCACATCTCGTATGCCATTTATGAAGCTCTGGATTTTTACCCTTTCAGTGTATTCCACGGGTGCGTCCGCATTCGCTAAATGTGCTAGCCTTTCAATATCCGACGCAAACTCTTGCAATGTTTCACCAGGCCTCTGGAAGCGGTTCAGCAACTCAATTTGGAATATCTGTTTCCTATGCTCGCTTCCGTAACGTCTCTCTAAAGCGCTCATCAATGTTTCGTAGTGGTTCCGCTCGTACTCTGGGATGGTCTGTAAGATTTCCGCGGCAGGCCCTTTCAGTGCCACGAACAGAGCTGCAACTTTATCTTCAGCATTCCATTGGTTCACTGCTGCGGTCTTCTCAAACTGTAGCTTAAAGACCTGAAAAGGAACAGAACCGTCAAAGGATGGTGTCTTTACCTTTGGATTACTCGCTGAAACAGCTGGGCGGTTTAGTTGTAACTGCTCCATACGACCTTTTAACGCTTCTATTTCGGCATCAATTTTGTACTCGAGTTGTAAAATTTTTGCATCCTGCTCTTCCAGTTTCACAAAGAGCTGCGCTGATACCTGTTCCGAAATTTGTGCCGACATTTCAGATATACGTGCCTCTTGCGCTTCCAGTTGAGATGCCAAATATGTCTTCTGTTCTTCCAATTGTGTCTCCATCTTTGATGTAATCTGTGTCGACATTTCTGCCATACGCGTTTCTTGTGCTTCAATTTTCGATGTTATTCGTGTCTCTTGGGATTCCATCTGTGATGACATTGTCGATGTTTGAGCAGATATTGCAGCCAAAATCATGTTCAAGTCTGTGCTCGTAACTGTCTGCGATGTTTCGTTTTTCTCTTCAACTTTTGTTACTTCCTCGCCATCAAGATGAAAGTCATACTTTTCCACATCAATTCCTTCCGCTTCCATTGCCTCTCGTAGCCGTGCCTGAAGTTCAAGTTTAACGCCGCTTGTATTCAATCCACGGGTCTCCAACTCCTTTAGTTGCTGGATTTTCAATTCACTGAACTTTGCCATGTCCTTGTTGTCCTTTGGAATTTATTCAACAATTCCTCTTCTGACACCAATTGTAACGAATTTGCTTACAAATCCTCTTATTTGAAATCCTCTGCTAAGTTCGAATCACTAAACTGTTGAATAAATAATTCCAATTTGTAATAATGCAAAATGGCCTTTATTAAAGTACTTCACAATAACAAACTGTGCAACGAATAGCTTGCTTAATAACCACACTGATTGATAGCTCAATGAAACTCTGCTATTGGCCGCCAGATCGCGTGCTTAATCAATAACTCATTGATTGCTCAACTCAAATCAAACTGAACTCTTCTTACTCGCTTGCCCCGCTTTTATAGTTTACGCTGCATACTTCTAGGCTCTTCGATTTCCAGAACTTACTAGTTGTTTCGGCTACAAAATTCGCCAGCCACAACTACGTGCACAAATTATTGCTCTATCTTGTGACAACTCAGATAAGATATATGCATGTGTTTGTAGTTTACAGTCTCCCGCAAACACATAAGCGTATAAGTAAATTCATCGGTGTGTGACATCTCATCTCTCGCTGCCTTGTATGTAAATGTTGCTCGTCGGAATGTGCATATGTGTAGACGCAATTATTGATTCGTTTATGTAGATACATAATGATTGAATTATTGATGTGAATTCACGTCACTGCTTAGCATCGGCCTGGAGATGGCAGCACTCCTTAGTTTTGCTAATATTCGTAACAATATTATTAGAAATACGTCAAGCAGGTGATTTAGAAATATCACAAGCATCGTTTCAAAATGATTATAAAATACCTTTTTTTAGCTTTTTAGCCTAACCGCATTGAATATTATCACATTATATGATCACTTGATATGATGTCATATGCTAAAACGTGATAACGCATTACCTCACTACATCGCATGAAATCATGGGACATTGATTTTATATTACATCTTATTAAATCTAAGAAATTTCATGTGTTTCAATTGTATAATTCAAAGCGCCCGTTGACATCAGATCACCATACAGCGATTTGATTATATTCTTCCTAGCAATGATATCACATCATATATACTTATGCACTTATGTATATAAACCCCATAATCGCCACTTCGCGTTACTACAAGCACCACTTATTACATGATATCATTAACAGTCTTATTCATAAAACACAAGACGTTCCTTTACTTCGTCAGTGAATTCACAATCGTTATCTTATTTCTTTTTAGGTTATGTTACAAGAAATGTCGTTACAACAAATATCATCACATCATCACGGTTATGTTATAAACAATACCGTACCAACAAATGACATCACATCATCATATCATGATCGCATATTGCAACTACTCAGTTATCATCTTAATGCAAGGCCAATAACGCATTGCAATATTTCTCAATACAACATCACATCAGCTGGTGAGTACATATCACAGATTATCAAATTATATTGGATAAGTCACAGCTCAAGGCAATTTGGAGCATTTTTGACATTATGATAAGAACAGCATAATTCTTATGTAATTTTTGTATGTACTGAAATCAAAATATTTTAATGGTTCCGCTTACCTTTTCTAAAAGTATGCCGAAAGATCTGATCGTGACAATTATAAAAAAGGGAAAAAGAATGGAAGCGAAAATTAACGAAATAGTGAAAACAAAAAGTTGCTGTTGGTGTTAGTGGACTAGCTTAGGCTATAGGAAACGTTATGGATATGGTTATGGCTACGGTTATAGTAACAATTAGATAACGAAATCGATTTAGTGTAAGATTGCAATTCGAAGAGAAAATGTTACATAACGAATACTATTTCGGTTAAGATTACAGTTCAAATATGGTTATGGCCACAGATGCTGTTGCGGCTGTGACTACGGGTACTTTTGTGGCTAACGTTACGCTTACGAATACGGATATGATTGCTTCTACTGGTACGGGTAGGGTTGCGGTTACGGCTATGGGTAGGGTTAAGGTTACGGCTACGAGTATGGTTCGGTTTCTGTTTTTGTTATGGTTACGGTTATAACTACGTTCTAGATATCCGATGTGTTGATGGCAGAAGCGCATATCAAACTACGTAGACGAGTATCACATCAACATATCACATAGAGAAATCACGTCTATGTATTGTTATCACTAATATATTTTTCGTAAATAATAAAAGTCTCTATACAAAAGAACCTTTTCTTTTGCTTTGCATATCACATCACTAGCAATTCATCATCTATTTCTATTCTTTTAAATGGGACTTGGGCAATCATTGCTTATGAACACAGATATATGCATGTAAGTATATATGAGTACGACTGTCATAAGTATCTGCTAAGTAGAACACAACTTATGTCATAACCATTTCAGACATTCCAACTGGTGTGAAAGATCTGTTACATGCTAGCAAGCAAGGATATGTGATAGCCATTGGCACAAAATAAAACTTCGAACTCTCGAACTTGGAAACAAATTAAAAGTTTGTACAAAGTTTTAGAAACATCTCCCCCACTATTTCTAATAGTTTCTACATGCATTCTTTTCATTTGGGTGACTACTTTGTATGGCTCGCTATCAATTCGGTTCGCTGGCCTTGAGCTTATAGCATGTCGTATGTGTACTTCTAACATTTAGTCAGCTGTCCCACTAAGGCAATGACAGTCTTTCAATATGACTGACCAGCAGTCAAAGTCTTTTGCGTACGTTTGAATGGATTTTAAGAGTGTGTTTGTGTGTCTATTTCTTGAAAGTTTCTTTCTCCTTTCATGAACTCTCTTAAGTGAGTTGCTCATATTTGATTTTCTGAAAATGGCTCCGGGCTATTACTAAGTTCAAACTTTGCCTATCGTAATAATTCGAAAGCTAACATTATCATAAAGTAAGCAAGTATGCTTTGTAGGTAAGTGTATATATATAATTCTTAGTATAACCAGTCATCTTTAGATATTTGTAGGGCAAACTATACTTGGAGTGAGTAAGTTTTTGCTTCCAGCTTGCAAAGAACTCTTGAACTAATAAAGAGAGCTCGTTTTAAGAAGATGGCTGCCGATGTACCTCGTGGTGTGACTAGCTCTAGCACCACTGAGATAACTGACGAGCTGGTTAAAAAACTACTTCTATTAGTGGTCAATGTACGGTAGTTGTCGGCAAGCTCTCCAACTCAACTCCTGTGGAGCTTAGAAACAAAAACCAACAGACTCACTAGTAAATTTTTTTTATGATGGCTGGATAGGAAGCTGAGGTTAAGGCACTTCAAGTTAGGATATTGTAAATCGATCTAAAATCTGAAGTGCTTGTTGGTTCCGTAGGACCATTGGGGGACTCATCCTTAATAATGGGTAGCTTTCAATGCAATATGCATTAGAATTGGTGATTCGATTTGTGTGTTTTTTCGGTCTTGAAAAGAGTTTCTCTATTGGTTGGTAATAGACGATATACCGAACTAAATATGACTTCTACATTCTAACGACTGAGATCTCTGCAGTCTTTAATTAACTCGACGGCTACCTCAAAACATTTTAAATGAAGCTACAGAGTTTCAATGTTTTTCTGTGGTTACGACTTACTCGTGTTAATATCATTTTCAGTTTTATCGTACCTCTCTTGTTTTATTGCTTCAACCTTGTAGAAGTCGAACAGTGTTTAATCAATGTTCCTATAACATAAATACAGGTTGGGGAGTATCCATCATTCAGACTGGAAATAAAATACTCAGCATGTGCACATAAACCAAATCAGAAAGAGATCAGAGCTCGTACAGCTCATCATTAAATCTTCTTCGGCACTCGCCGTCGCTAAGCAGGTACATCGTTTTATCCTCGTTCATTCAATACGGCGCGTGTTTTCAGGCTGATATGTCAGTGCCGTCAGCATACGCCAGTAACTGCATGCTTTTATAAGTTAGGTTAGGTTGAACTGGCCGGTCCATGAGGACCTCACAGAGAGTGAATGAGTCCGTAGTGTCACCAGAAGTTTGTTTTTGATCTTATGGAATATTGTTCCATTTGGTTGTTGCTATTCTAACTTCGTCATAAAATTTACATAATCAGGTGGGGGAACATTAATTCTGTCAAAATCAATTGTGGGCTCAGGTTCATCAGCTGCCCTTCGTGTTTCATCGCTCTTTTCATTTAGTTGCACAGAGAAGTGCTCTCTCGACAATCTTAGCATTCTCTGGACGCCAGTTACAAGATCCTCGTTTTCGTTTTTAGAGTAGTTTGCCCCATGCTCAAAAACATCTGCTTGTCGCCGAATTTGTTGTTGAACTAGCGAGCGTGGTGGCTAGCAATTCAAGCTTCCCACACTCACGCCTTTCTGCCTCTGCTTTTTTCTTCCTGTAAAGTCGTCTCGCTTCTCGGCATTCTTCGTAGTGCTAGTTGTTTTTCCGTATTCCAGTTGAAGTGTTTTAGAGATATGTTCTTGCATTCCGTGGGGTTGATTTGTGCTCTCAGAGAGCAGGTATGAGAGTCGAGTTGCGAAATCATTGTAAGTTTGTTGCCATCGCAACCTTTCGAAGTCTAACTTTTTGTGGATTTTTGGCTGCGACTAATTCTATTCCCTATTTCAAAAGTTGCTGGTTTTCCAGTTACAATTAAATATTTTTAAAACTAATTATAGAATGCCAAATCACATTCCAACAATTTTAATTATTTTGCCACGCCATTGCATCTAAAGGTATAAATAAAGTTAAATAAATAAAACCAAAGAAACTCAGATAACCCAAAACAAACAGAACAGAATCTGCAAAGTACTTGAAATGCTGGCGGGAAAGCAATAAAACGCAAGCGACAAAACTAGACAAGACAGCGGAAATACAGAAAAGGGAAGTGTAAATATTTCAATGGACAGTAAAAAGAAACTGGTTAAACCATCACAGAGGGAGTGAGAGAAAATCAAATAAACAGGCTACAAAGGGCTGGAATTTAATATGCTACATAAAACATGCAAACAGCAAGAACAAAACAATGAAAACAAAGCAACACAAAATGATTAAAGTTGTCAATCGATTGTAGTGATGAAGCACCAGTGATGACACAACAAAGGCAACAAACGCAATAAAAACAATTAAATCGTACTGATTGACATAATCAGTCAAACTGCCTTTGCTCGGCTGACCATTGTGGTCAAAGTTTAAGACCTCAATTAAGGTGCCGAAGTAGTGTTAAAAAAGGATAGCTAGAACAGATGACCACTCGACGATAAATTAAATGTATCATAAAAGGCAAATGACATGAGATTGAAATCGTTATATTAGTTAAAGTAGAATAAGTGAACAGTTAAAAGGGAAACACACGCTGTGGGAACATATGACGCTTGTTAACTTTAAACCATTCCTCCTCTGCCCTTAATCCTGTATGTGATGTTTACTAATATTTCTAACAAGGTCCGCCAGGAAATGATCCTTCAGCAATATCTTTTGCTTTGCATATAACTTTTACAAATATTTCGGGCATCAGTCATGAGTTAGCTAATTCGAACGAAAAAAATACAAAAAATCGCATTCGAATGAGAGTTTTGGTTTGGATTGGTGCTAATTGGCTTAAACGTATATCGATGAGTTATAAGCTCGTTATCGACGCGTTATGGGAGTGTTATCCAATTCTTATCGACGAGTTATAGGTTTGTTGTAGGTGTAATATCGACTCGTCTATAGAGTTATCGAAATCTTATAAAATTAGTTGATTAAATTTGCTTTCAATAAAAAGTTATCGAAGAGCTATAGAGTATTTATCGAAAATTTATCGATATGCTATTGAAAGGTTATTGTTATGAAATCGAAATTTTTCGAGTTATCTGTTTGTTGTAGGTGTATTATCGACGAGTTATCGAAATTTTAATATTAATTGATTAAATTAGCTATAGATAAAAAAGTAATCGATGAGTTATCGAAAATTTATCGATATGCTATTTAATAGCTATTGATATGAAATCGAAATTTGTCGATTTGTTGTTAGAGAATTACTAATTCGTTATCGGCGCTTTATAGATGTGTTATAAAAAGTTGTCGATTAGTTATCCAAAAGTTATCGGTTAAGTATTTAGCAAGCTAGGCTCTGGCGACCCCATGTTTCGCATGGCACTAGGTGTTGGTTGGGCCTCGAAAGTTCAATATGGTCATATTAAATCGTTCCCGAGATGGTCGGGCTAGCAACGTAATGGGGCCTATTGTCGGAACGTACCTTATCTCTATCCGGAAAAGTGCCAACAACATCTTTTTTTGTCCCCAAAAACCTTCGTGGAGTGTCTTTATCGCTACAAAAACAACAACAACGGCAGTAAAAACTTAGTACTCACGTATTTTTGTAGGTGAATATTTCTCTGAAACAGTGAATCGTTTCTATAAACTTAAGCTTTAACTTCCATAAAACTTTTCAGACCTTTGTGTTTCTTTATTTTCCTTTTATTTTAATGCGTATTTCAAACCTCAAACACTAGCCACAACTACCTTGATATGCCTCCCTCACGCTTAGCTTGTATCAGATTTCGATAATGTCTTCGATTAACTTAATGATAATTGCTTTAGATTCGTATAAACTTTACGAGTGTTTCGAAAATTTCTTTTCATGTTCATCAAAATAAATTGCTTACACCTAAGCTTATAAAGCTTCTAAATTGTTCAATAAAATAGCACACATCTTTTGTTAAATAAACGACACGAAGCACGCCTCCATCATTGTCTGCCTACAAAGACTGGCAGCAAACCGCCATCAGCCGCAACAACAAAGCAATCACCTTTAAACGCCTCGCGGCTTAATTTTTTTATTTATGCATTTTGGTTCAATTTTATACTCCTCCATTTCTATTTTACAAAAGATTTGTCTAGCTATTTTTACATGCCTGTCATCACCTCAATTACGAAACATTTTTGGTTTCTCGTATCGTTTTTGAATCACAAACTCTCAGACGGTTGACATTCCTTACACTTGTAGTGATGTGAAAATTTACACGTAAATGTTTGTGTTCTCACTTTGTTCGATAACGATTTTGTTATTTTTTTTGTTTTTTAGTGCTGTTCTTTTTTTGTCTCCAATAGCCAACAAACAAAAAACATATAAAACAAGTAAGGAAGGCTAAGTTCGGGTGTAACCGAACATTACATACTCAGTTGAGAGCGGTGGAGACAAAATAAAGGAAAATCACCATGTAGTAAAAAGAATGTAGGTAACCCTGGAATGTGTTTGTATGACATGTGTATCAAATGGAAGGTATTAAAGAATATTTTAAGAGGGAGTGGGCCATAGTTCTATAGATGGACGCCATTTAGGAATATCGCCATAAAGGTGGACCAGGGCTGACTCTTGAATTAGTTTGTACGATATGGGTATCAAATGAAAGGTGTCAATGAGTATTTTAAAAGGGAGTGGGCCTAAGTTCTATAGGTGGACGCCTTTTCGAGATATCGCCATAAAGGTGGACCAGGGGTGACTCTAGAATTTGTTTGTACGATATGGGTATCAAATGAAAGGTGTTAATGAGTATTTTAAAGGGGGGGGGGGGGGGGGGTGGGCCTTAGTTCTATAGGTACACGCCGTTTCGAGATATCGCCATAAAGGTGGACCAGGGGTGACTCTAGAATTTGTTTGTACGATATGGGTATCAAATGAAAGGTGTGAATGAGTATTTTAAAAGGGAGTGGGCCTTAGTTCTATAGGTGGACGCCTTTTCGAGATATCGCCATAAAGGTGGACCAGGGGTGACTCTAGAATTTTTTTGTACGATATGGGTATCAAATGAAAGGGAGTGGGCCTTAGTTCTATTAGTGGACGCCTTTTAGAGATATCGCCATAAACGTGGACCAGGGGTGACTCTAGAATGTGTTTGTACGATATGGGTATCAAATTAAAAGTACTAATGAGGGTTTTAAAAGGGAGTCGCCCTTAGTTGTATATGTGAAGGCGTTTTCGAGATATCGACGAAAATGTGGACCAGGGTGATCCAGAACATCATCTGTCGGGTACCGCTAATTTATTTATATATGTAATACCACGAATAGTATTCCTTCCAAGATTCCAAGGGCTTTTGATTTCGCCCTGCAAAACTTTTTCATTTTCTTCTACTTAATATGGTAGGTGTCACACCCATTTTACAAAGTTTTTTTCTAAAGTTATATTTTGCGTCAGTAGACCAATCCAATTACCATGTTTCATCCCTTTTTTCGTATTTGGTATATAATTATGGCATTTTTTTCATTTTTCGTAATTTTCGATATCGAAAAGTGGGCGTGGTCATAGTCGGATTTCGGCAATTTTTTACACCAATACAAAGAGAGTTCAGATAAGTACGTGAACTGAGTTTACTAAAGATATATCGATTTTTGCTCAAGTTATCGTGTTAACGGCCGAGCGGAAGGACAGACGGTCGACTGTGTATAAAAACTGGGCATGGCTTCAACCGATTTCGCTCTTTTTCACAGAAAACAGTTATCGTCCTAGAATCTAAGCCTCTACCAAATTTCACAAGAATTGGTAAGTTTTTGTTCGACTTATGGCATTAAAAGTATCCTTGACAAATTAAATGAAAAAGGGCGGAGCCACGCCCATTTTGAAATTTTCTTTTATTTTTGTATTTTGTTGCACCATATCATTACTGGAGTTAAATGTTGACATAATTTACTTATATACTGTAAAGATATTAACTTTTCCTTTAAAATTTGACTTTAAAAAAAATTTTTTTTTTAAACGTGGGCGTGGACGTTCTCCGATTTTGCTAATTTTTATTAAGCATACATATAGTAATAAGGGTAACGTTCCTGCCAAATTTCATCATGATATCTTCAACGACTGCCAAATTACAGCTTGCAAAACTTCTAAATTACCTTCTTTTAAAAGTGGGCGGTGCCACGCCCATTGTCCAAAATTTTACTATCTTGCTATTCTGCGTCATAAGTTCAACTCACCTACCAAGCTTCATCGCTTAATCCGTATTTGGTAATGAATTATCGCACTTTTTCGAAATTTTCGATATCGAAAAAGTGGGCGTGGTTATGGTCCGATATCGTTCATTTTAAATAGCGATCTGAGATGAGTGCTCAGGAACCTACATACCAAATTTCATCAAGATACCTCAAAATTTACTCAAGTTATCGTGTTAACGGACAGACGGACGGACGGACATGGCTCAATCGAATTTTTTTTCGATACTGATGATTTTGATATATGGAAGTCTATATCTATCTCGATTCCTTTATACCTGTACAACCAACCGTTATCCAATCAAAGTTAATATACTCTGTGAGCTCTGCTCAACTGAGTATAATAAACAACTGATCCAATAATTTCCAGCTTTGAAACTTAACACATAAAATATATACCCATAATAACTATAGGAAGCACCAGTGATGACACAACTAAGGCAATAAAAAACAATTAAATCGTACTGATTGTCAAAATCAGTGAAATTGCCTTCGCTCGGCTGACCACAACCAAAGTTAAAGCCATCAATTAATGTGCCGAATTAGTTTTAACAAAAGGATAGTTAGAACAGATGATCACTATACGATAAATAAAATAGACCATAAAAGGAAATTATATCAGATTGAAACCGTTAGATTAGTTAAGTTAGAATAATTGGACACTTAAAAGGGAAATACACACTGGGTGAAAATCGTGACATGACGCTAATTAACTTTACACGTGCAAACCATTATTCATCTGACGTTAATCCTATATGTGGTGATTACTAATATTTCTAACAAGGTCCGCCAGGTGATAATCTTACAGCAATATCTTTTGCTTTGCATATAACTTTTACAAATATCTCGGTGAGACTTGAGCATCAGGTATGAGTCGGCTTTCGCAAATCGAACGATTTTAGGAAAAAAATTACAAAAATCGCACTCGAATGAGATTGTTGGATTGGATTGGTGCTAATTGTAATAAAAGTAGATCGATGAGTTATACTTTCATTATCGACGGGATATGGGAGTGTTATCCAATTCTTATCGACGAGTTATAGGTTTGTTGTAGGTGTATTATCGATAAGTTTCGAAATCTTATAAAATTAATAGATTAAATTTGCTTTCGATAAAGGTGTTATCGAGTATTTATTGATGTTCTATTGAAAGGTGATTGTTATGAAATCGAAATTTGTCGAGTTATCGGTTTCTTGTAGGTACATTATCGACGAGTAGACGAGTTATCGAAATCTTGTAAATGAATTGATTAAATTAGCTATCGATAAAAAGGTAATCGATGAATTATCGAAAATTTATTGATATGCTATTGATATGAAATAGAAATTTGACGATTTGTTGTCAGAATTACTAATTCGTTATCAGCGCTATATAGATGTATTTTCAAAAAGTTATCGATTAGTTATGCAAAAGTTATCGATTAAGTATCGAAAGGTTATCGAACGGTTATCAGTATAACATCAAAGAGCTAACGATTTTTTATAAAAAAACTTTCCAAAGTTTGACCAACTGCTTATCGAAGCGTTATCAACTTTTTATCAAAAATACACTGTTTTGTTGCCAAAAAATTATCGATTGATTATCCAAGAGCTATCGATTTTTTTATTAAAGTGTTACCAATTTGTTATCGATGAGTTATCGGTTTGCTATGAAAAAGATACCGATAAATCTTTGGAATTAAAAATCGAAGACACAGCTGTAACCCAGGCCATAACAATCCGATAAGAAACTAAAAAGAGCCGATGACTCAGGCATAAGAAGCCGATTACAACCCGATAGTTTATCAATAATAATTCGCTGTCTATAATAAGTCGGTGATAAAACAAGAACTTGTCGGTATCTGTTGTTACAGATAACCCTTCGTAGCAAAATGTCCGAAGTTATTTGTTTCTGGCGGCTCCACTTCAATTCCTGGGCGAGCTCTAGTTAACTTAAAAACATTATTTTTATAGACATACACCTGTATGTTTATACATACATCGAACTTCTAGCGCACTTCGTACTGGGATTGAAGGGGTGGATAAGCGCAATTCAAAACTTTAAAGCTTCACGACTTCCGCAACACCTTGGTCAACCTCAACAGCGCAAGGATAATCCTGTTACAAATTTGAATGTATCATGCACATATTTAGGAGGCAAGGCTTTGGCGACCCTATGTTTTTAATGGCACTAGGCGGTCGGTGGACGTTATGGCCTAGAAGGTTCAATGTGGTCATATTAAATCGGGATAGCACCGCACCATAATGATGCTTGTTGTCGGAACGTACCAGACCTATATCAGACAAACACTGGCCAAAAACCTTCGTGGAGTGTCTTTATTACTACAACAATAACAACAATGACAGTAACAACTTGATACTCACGTCTTTTTATAGGTGAATATTTCTATGAAACAGTGAATTTTTTCTATAAACTTAAGCTTTAAATTTCACTAAAACTTTTCAGACTTATGTATGTGTTTCTTTATTTTCCTATTATTTTTATGTTCATTCCAAATCACAAATACTTGCCACATGCAGCCACCTTGATATATGTATATGCATGAGTCGCTCATGCTTAGCTCATATTGGGTTTCGGTAATGCCTTCGATTAGCTTAATGATGATTGCTTTATATTCGTATAAACTTTACGAGAGTTTCGAAAATTTCTCTTCATGTAAAAATGTAAGCAATACCTCAAAATAAATTGCTTACACCTAAGCTTATAAAGCGTCTAAATTGTTCAATAAAATAGCGCATATCTTTTGTTAAATAAACGACACGAAAAACGCCTCTATCATTGTCTGCCTACAAAGACTGGCAGCAAACCGCCTGCAGTAATAACATCAAAGAATCACCTTACAACGTCGCGGATCAATTTTGTTTATTTATGTATTTTGTTTCAATTTTATACTCCTCCATTTCCACTTAAAAAAGTTGTTTATAACAATTTTTTTTTTTTTGGCAGCTGCTTGTCATGACCTCAATTACGTAATATTTTGGTTTCATCTTGTCATTTATGTATGACAAACTTTCAGACGGGTGACATTCTTTCCACTCCTCTTGTAGTGATGTGAAAGTTTACACGAAAATGTTTTTGTTCTCACTTTGTTTGATAAATTTGTTTTTGGTATTTTTTTTTAATTCTGTTCTTTTTTTATCTCCAATAGCCAAAAAACAAAAACCATACAAAATAAACAACTGATCCAATAATTTCCAGCTTAGAAACTTAACACATAAAATACATATATACCCGTAAAAACCATAGGAATTACCCAGAGTTCGTGCAAAAGCTGTGGTGTCGTTGTAACTTCCCGCTACCAACTGCCGTTGCGAGCTTCCACTAGGTATTTGCTTGTGTATCACCGCCGCCAATAACTCCAAAAAAGAAACAAATAAAGTGTCAAAGTGGAATAATCCTCCTTTTTTCCTGCAGAAATTGGTTTGTCTATTCTGGTGTATTTAATAACCAATAAGTCGTACAACCACATCGCGGTGTTGTAGCTGGAAACGTTTAACGGTATATCCCCAATAATAATTATTTTAGATTTTCTTTAGCACAAGAAAAGATTGCTAAGCAAACGTTCAAACGGTGCTGGCAATGCTTAAGGTTTTTCTATACGTGAAAACTTCACATACTTATTAAAATTGGCATAGGAAGAGAATTAAAAACAATATTTCTTTGGGATTAGCACTCAGCATTTATGTGGTTTGCGTTAATCGTATATACATAACAAGTAAGAGTAAGAGTAGTAGAGGCTAAGTTCGGGTGTAACCTAACATTACATAGTCAGCTGCCAAATTACAGCTTGCAAAACTTTTAAATTACCTTCTTTTAAAAGTGGGCAGTGCCACGCCCATTGTCCAACATTTTACAAATTTTCTATTCTGCGTCATAAGGTCAACCCACCTACCAAGTTTCATCGCTTTATCCGTCTTTGGTATTGAATTATCGCACTTTTCGATATTGAAGCAGTGGACGTGGTTATAGTCCAATTTCGTTCATTTTAAATAGCCAGCTGAGCTGAGTGCCCAAGAACTTACATACCAAATTTTATCACGATACCTCAAAATTTACTCAAGTTATCGTGTTTACGGACAGACGGACGGATGGACATGGCTAAATGAATTTCTTTTTTCGTCCAGATCATTTTGATATATATGTACATAAAGTCTATATCTATCTATATTAGTTTGTGCCGTTAAAAATTAATATACTCTGTGAGCTCTGCTCAGCTGAGTATAAAAAACATTATAACTATTTTTTTAAACCCAACTTATAAGCCAAAATTACTATTTGGTTGTTGTTGTAACCACAAAAATAGTCTCCGAATGTTTAGTGGAGAATTGTGGATGTAGGCAGTACTTTGCGGATATGGATCAGTTGCGCTCTGCCAGGTGGAGCTTGAGATTTCTCGTACTTGTTCTTGCGAGTATCGACTTTCCGCGCGATTCTGGAATTTCGAAATACGCGTAAGGCAGCTTACGATTTCTGACCGGATAAAATCAACACTTTTGAGATGCTCTACATGTAATACTGGCAATGAACGACTTAATTAAATATCAAAATGGTCGAGAGCCTTACGAGTATTTTGAGAATCTCGCAAGAAGCCGGGTCCCCCATTTCTATAGCCACGAAGCTCTCACTTGCGTTCGAAAAAATCGGAAACTCTATCTTCTGGTACTAGTCCGATAGCCTCTGGAACGATTATTTTGATCCATCAAACTTAGACTTTTATAGCCATATCGCGGATTTATTCTAAGCCTGCTAACCCACTGGGGTCACAGCTAGAGCTGCAAACTTATCGATGGCACTATTGGTAGTATCGATAGTTTTATTTTATTTATCGGAAAACTATCGGTTATTTTCTTTCGATAGTTTCGATAGTGGATTTTCACAGGAAAGGGTCTTGAAGTTTACATTCAGTATACATTAGACTAGGTCGATTTATTAACCGACATCGCGCCATCGATTTTTCGATAGGTTTGGGCTCAGGTAAAAAAGTTCCACTACGCCAAAAAAAATAATTTTCGAGCCTGCGAAAAAAAATGGCGAAACGCTAACTTTTTCGACAAAAACACTCCCCAAAACCCAAAAAATATTTTTTTTCAAAAAACTGTGGTAAAAACGTTGGCTCAGACTTAACCGCTATTTGCACAAGTGTGGCTACCAAGTCCCGCTCTACATCCGATTACCACCTTGTTGTTGTTGTTGTTGTAGTCGCGATAAGGACACTTCCCGAAGGCCTTGAGGAGTGTTATCGATGTTGGTGATCCTTGGCCGGATGCAGTACGCGTAACAGGCACTATTATGGTACTAGGCCAACCATCTCGGGAAACCTTCAACGCCATACCGCCCTCCCTCCCTCCTCCACGTGTAGGTGAGGTTGACAATTGGGTTGAAGAAGCTATATATTGCGCTGGTAGCCCCGTTGAAAGGGTTGCGCCACACAACCCCCTTAATCAATTTGGTATTTTAGTCGCCTCTTACGACGGTCATACCTGCCGCGGTATATTCTAAACCCCTTAACCCACTGACTAGCACCTGTTCGGGGGTAGTCACTTAACCTGTAGTGGGAAAGTGCCCGTTGGCCCGACCGTCTGCCCTTCTATGGAGCTATTTTTTGCAGAAAACGTGATGATTCCTCTCAACTTAGCCACAATTTGCCTTTATCTTCATAAGTTTTGTCGTTGGTTTTGTTAACATAATTTGTCTGCCGGTGTGGAATTTGTTGTTACTTTCATAAATGACCCTGCCGTTTTTTGTCATCTAAGGGCCGACATTTGCTTTGGTCAGCTATTTCTATACAGTACTCTACTCTCACGTCCGCTCACTCACTCAACTCACTGGTTGGGTTTTCCTCTAATGCGGTGCACTTCCTTTGCTTTATTTTATTGTTGTAGCAAAAAAAATCTGGTGCAAAACCTGATGTGCTTCTGATTGCAAAACTTTTTAATGTGGGAACTTAGAGAATCAAATCAAATACAAAATAGAGTAGAGATTAGTAAAAGAAGTATAAGTAATGTTGCTATAAAAAATATAAACATTGTGAGAAGAAACAAAAACAAAAGCAAAATCAAAATAAATACGGTTGTCGGCAAACGTGATTGAACTACAACAACACTAGCGTTCAAATAAAAAAATTAATACCATAGCCGCAAGCACACGCCCCTACTTTGTTTATTTTGCGCTCACCTTTACCTTCTCTGCCGATTTCAAACATCTCTCTTCGTTTTTACCGTAAAATACTTAAACGGACGAATACGTGCACGTTTTCTTAATGAACTTTGAAGGATGTCGTCCTCATAGTAGACCATCGGTACATTAGCGAGTGATGCATGCAACTCATGTACAACACGGCATTTACTAAATACGTGTGGAGCAGTTTTTGATTTGGGATTCCGTTATTGTTATTTTAAATTTTTTGCTTACTACTTTGGAAAGAGTTCATCGGCGTCTAATACTAAATATAAAAAGCTCGTTTATCTTCATTTAAAGGTCTCTGTAATGCAATTTAGCAGAATATTTGATATGCTTAAGTTAAACTTGAAGCGTAAATTATTAAAGAGAGTTGGGAGAGAAGAAAACAACCCTCTGTTAGATTAAAATAAAGAAATCTAAATTATCGGTATTCTAACTGTAAATGTGATTACAATCGTGGAATCGAACACAGTGTAAAGTCCCCTCCTGACGAATAAAAATAACGCTTTACAAGTAGCTCATGGTCGGAGCCCCGATTCTGATCTCTCCCGTACGCTTTTTCTGCCCTTCCAAAGTGCCAGCGTATGCAGATGATATTTCAATCATCATACAGCAGATATCTGCCAACAATCAGCTCAGCGCTTCGATATGTACATGCCTGGGCGTGTAGAGTTAAATGCCAACGCAGACAATTCGATCCAGTATTATTTACTAAGTAATAAACGGGCTCCCAATGAGAATAGGCCTAAGCTGGGAGGAGTAACCCTACAAGAAAATTACATCACAAACCATCTAGTAATTGTATTAGATAGCAAACCATGCTGGAAAGTCCATATAAAAGATAAAGCGAGGAAAGACTACGCACTACTGTATGCATGCTTGGTTGCCCTTAGGGCCTATCGCCCACACTTTCTTTGGATATTTACTACAATTGCCAAGCTTGTTTGGTGCACAGCCGCACAAAAAAGTACGTGTGGTATACTTAAATACTAGAGGGGTATGTATTTAGATTATTAATGAATAGCATAACGGGAGCTCTAATAACTAACCCGACAGCAGCATTGCATGCCGTTTTGCACATCCAACCTGCAGACCTAACTACGGTGTCTATCCAGAGCACTGTAGCATTTTTTAGGCGCAAATTGTACCCGTGAAGAGAGCAACAGAAATTCTAGGGGCCATCAGGGCAATGTTCTCACACAGAACTTCATAATGAAGTGTCCTGTAGTGAAAACAAGAATTCGAAAAGCTTCGCACAGGCCGAACCAAGCATCTACACTGGATTACCCGTCAAAGGCATAAAAGGTAACGAAGAGATGAATGATCTGGCAAAGGAGTGTGCAGAACTCGATGGATTGACAAGGGCGTTCCGTGTTCGAGTCATGTGCTCGCGAGGTCAAGGCTCCAGCTACTAGGGCGGAAAAGTAGCCAGATCTCGAGGCAGCAATTTAGCTTGGTCCTAGAAAACTTCTAGTATTTGGAAAGGGGACGAACTTATTTTATAACATAAAGTTCTGGTACCTTATTGGGGGTTTACGTTTGGTCGTCAAACTCTGGTAACACTATGGACACATTCAGTCTATGTGAGATCTTTATTGATCGCGCAATTCAACCTAACCTAAGCTTCTATTGATTTCTTCACAATCTTACAATCATCATCATCTTATTTATTGTGTTCCTGTTCGTATTCGTCTTCTTACACTATTTCTGATCCTCTTTCTAGTGCTATTCATATTTATATTTCTACTCCTATTCCGTCTGTCTGTTTGAACGCGAACTAGTCCCTCAAATTTCGAGATATCTCAATGAAATTTGGCACAAGGATGTATTTTTGTATTATATTAGACACTTGTCGGATCCGGTAGAATCGGACCACTATAACATATATCTCCCATACAACCGATCGTTCAGATAAGACGATTTTGGTCATCCCTGCCGCAATTTAGAAAGTATAAACGTGAAACTCGGTGATATATATTTTAATATATCATAGAAGATTTTCTGAAAAAATCACTTTGATCGGAGCTATATATAGTATATATCCCATACAACCGATCGTTCAGATTTCAATTTCAGATAGAAAGATTTTTGGCAATTTCTCCCTTAATTTCCAATATAAAAACGTTAAACTTGGTGATATTTATTCTAATACATCATAGAAGATTTCCTGAATAAATCACTTTGATCGGAGCTATATGTATATAGTACTAGCAGAACCGGCAGACGTTGTTCTGCCCTAAATTTTTGGTCTATCTGCATACATTTTAATAAGCTTCACTCCTGCCTCCGTATTTTTCGCTTCAACTATCACCATCTTCGTCTCAGTCTTTTCCTTCTCTCTTTTCTCTTCTCTCAAGTTTTTCTCATTCTTGGTGGTATGTATTTTGTTCCAGTCCCATTCCGAGTCTCAGTCCCAGTCCCACTCCGAGTCTCAGTCTCAGCCTCAGTCCCAGTCCTAGTCCTAATCACAGTCCTAGTCCGTATCTGGTCTACTTCCCGGAAAAAAGCATCGTAAATAATAATATAGGCAAATTTATATACCAAATTTCAGGCAAATCGAATAGGACGTATGTAAATAGGTATGTGGGTATTATTAATTCATGTCTTTGTTTCGGCTTCGCATGCATATTTATCAGTTTTGCCAGGTTGATGCGACTAAATCGAATATCACAATGAAAATTACTTTAAAGCTCTCAGCAACAGCTTTCATTTGATATCCATAATACACACACATTCTAGGGGTATCCGGGTCCATGTTTTGGCCTATATCTCGAGACCCTAGTCACCCAGCGGTGTAAAACTTACTCTGTACTAAAGCACACATCAACAGCTTCAATTTGATACCCATAATGTAAAAACACATTCTAGGTGTATCCGGGTCCACGTTTTGGCCTATATCTCGAGACCCTAGTCACCGAGCGGCACTCCGTACTAAAGCACACATCAACAGCTTCAATTTGATATCCATAATTTAAAAACACATCCTAGTGTTACCTTTATCCACGTTTCTGCCTATATCTCGAGACCATAGTCACCAATAGGTATGAAAACTACCTTGTACTAAAGCACTCATCAACAGATTTCATTTGATATCCATATTATATAAACACATTCTAGGGGTGCCCGGTCCACGTTTTGGCCTATATCTCGAGACCCTAGTCACACAGGGGTACGAAAAATACCCAGTATCAAAGTACTCATAAACATATTGCATTTGACACCCATACTCTACAAACATATCCCAGGATTACCCAGGTGCACGTTTTGATCTCAAGACCCTAGCCAGAACGGGATAAAAAGTATCCCATGTCCGTTCCCTGGTTCTGAGCTACGTAGTGTAACTAACACCACTTTCTTTTATATACATATTTGAATTTTTTCTAAAAAAAAATCATAACTCAAGAATGGCTAAACCGATTTGGGATTTCAAAATCAACTAACCATCATCTCTCCTTCCTGTATCTTTCCTAAAAATTTCATGGCAATCTTTCTATCCGTTCTCGAGTTATGGAGTGACAATCAAAATGTACACTTCTTTTTATATATATAGATATACCTATCCCATACAACCGATCGTTCAGATAAGGGGGTTTTTTGCCATTTTTTATTTTATATTTATCTTAAAAATCGTTTAGGTATGTACATCTGTTCACTATATATTTCTTATCTTATACATCCGATTATTTGGAGATTACGAACGGGATAAGATTATTGTTCAGCCCCATTCATGAAAGGTATGAAGTCTTCGGCACAGCCGATGACAGCCCCGCCTTTCCTTGTTTCTATTTCTTTTCCTATCCCTATACGTACTCCTATCTCTTTACCATTTTCCGTTAATATTCCTATACCTATTCTTATGCCTAATTCTATTTCTATTTCTTTTCCTACCTCTTTACGTATTCTTATTTCTATTCCTTTTTCTATTAATATTCCTACTCCTATTCCTATTCCTCTCCCTATTCCTGTTCCTATTCCTGTTCCTACTTCTATCTCCATTCCTATTCCTAGTTCTATTCCTATTTCTTTTTCTATTTCTTTTCCTACCCCTATACGTACTGTTTTTTCTATTACTATTCCCATTCCTCCTCCTATTTCTGTCCCCATTCCTTTTCCTACTCCTCTTATTATATTTACTCCTAAGGTAAATTTCGATATCCGGCTCCGCTTATTATGATAACTTTGCTAAATTTACTATGGTTGTATACAGTGGCGTAGCAAAGGGGGCGGCGGGGGCGGGCCGCACCGGGTGTCACCTTTTTCGGGTGACACCCACCCGGTCTCTCAACTTTAAGAACAAAAATTTCTTTTTCTAAGATTCAGATTTTCTAAGAGCTCAGCTCTATGTATAATTCGAGGATTTCCGCAAAAGAGTCTAACGCTGTATTGGGGGATTCCCCGACCCAAACTCGCGATCTTTGACGTCTCAGTTGCAACATTTCTTATTTGTTTCGTGAAGTGTGTTGTGTCGGTTGGCGTGAATTGTTAAATTGTCTCTTCAAGATGTAGCTTCATTGTTCGAGATCGTACAAACTATTGTTTTGCTTTTGGCGAATACTAAAGAACTGAAATTAGCTACATCTAAATTTACTGATTTTTATGATGAGGTCTCAGAAACCGAATTAGCTTTGGAGATACCAAGGCTGCGAAGACATTTAAATCCCGGTAATGTTACGGTTACTGTGTGGGTGTCTCTAGATTTTTTAAAGTTTATTGTAGAATGGGATTTTACAGAATCTCTTCCTAATCTTAAGATAGCACTGAAATTTTTCATGACGGTTTGCGTGTCCGTAGCTTCATGTGAGAAAGTTTCAGTAAATAATGAAATTAATAAAAAATTATTTACGGGCAACAATAACCCACTCTCGGCTTAGCAATCTTGGTATACTAGCCATCGAACACGAGGCAATACAAAATATAAATTTCGATGAAGTAATTGCTGAGTTTGCAGCTGCGAAAGCTAAAAAGAAGAAATTTTAATTGTATAACAATTCCTTTTTTGTCTTAGTTATTATTGTGTTTTGTTATTTCTTCAATATTATAAATAATAAATGATCCATGACCTTTATCATATACAATTTATTGCTTTTTACCAGGCATGCTTAACGAACGAAACGATATCATTTCGTTACGATAATCAACGTTAATAAACGAAACGAAGTCATTTCGTTTCGTTTATTAACGTTAAGAACGACAAATTAACGTTAATTTGGCGATCTTAACGTTAATAAACGAAACGAAGTGACTTCGTTTCGTTTATTAGCGTTGATTATCGTAACGAAATGATATCGTTTCGTTCGTTAAGCATGCCTGCTTTTTACTTTCCATGGGGTGACACCGCCAACTTCCGCACCGGGTGCCAACCAAGGTAGCTACGCCACTGGTTGCATATTCATTGATGTGCAGATTATCAGTGTGAGTATCATACAGTTACTCAAGTTACATAGCCGGCAACACAAAAGCTTGTCATCAACTCATTGCCTATATAAATGTTGTCATACTCATGTGTCCTTATGAGTTGGAACGTGTTGCACATTTCATTCTTGGTAGTCCTTCGTTGTAACATCGTATGAGCATTTACATCAGAGGGTTTACACAAAGTATACATTCAGGGCTGGATGTGTCTGTTTTTTAAGCTCTAAATTCTGTTTCCGTTGTATAGACAGCGATGGTGAGAGCTCTGCGGATTCTGTTGCTATTTTCGTTGTTTGTTTTTTATCTTAATACAAAAAGTGATATCATAATCATCTCGTAATATGCTATAATACAAAATATAAAATTTAGTGAAAGAATTATGTCATAAACAGCGTCACTTGAATGTAGCGTATGCAGGTATGACGGCAGTTTTGGTGGAACGAAGGCACTTCTGAATATTTGCAATGCTCGCCAAACTGGATTATGGACTAAATATATTTGGCTGTGTTGCACGTGTGTGAAATGTGTTGCATCAACTCGTGTAAACAGCGTTTTAAATTTAAATGAAAAATTAAAAAAAAAATGTTACATCTAAAGTAGTGAAATGTTTGAATGTGTATGTCTTTAGGGATTTGTATATGTGTGCTTCAATGTAAGTTTGGTGCATGCATGTATATTAGGGCGGGTCAAATTGTATGGGAGAAAATGGAGGGAAAAAAACTTCAGGTGCACATCCAGTTTCTGAATCTATATGGGTCATACTGAGTAATATTATCCATTGGACCATAGGGCTGAAATGAATTTCGAGCCTCCCTAATTTTGTTAGAAAATTTTATATCCTCATTATATCATAGTATATAAAATGACTATGTATACAAAATATTTGATGGTTGATTGTCAGTGTTTTGCCTTTCAATTACCTGCTAGCAGCTTCGGCATTGCAATACACTGAAAATACTAATTGTTAACGGATATATGCATGCTAGCGAACACTTTTTTTAACTCTCATCAAGGGTTTCCGTTCTCTGACAAGCCTCCGCAATGCCACATCTCCAATACCTAGTTGCGAATATTTTCTCGAGAGAGTCGAAACCAAGTAACGTCGTCATCATTATTAATTGCAATTAACCTTCTAAGCGATTTTGGCCGTTTCGTAACGAGTCACCCACTTGACCCTCCCAACTAAGTGGTCTCCCCTTTCTAAACTGCGGTGTCGACCGAAATATTTTCTTGACCGGAGCGTCTTGTCCATTCGCATAGCATGACCTAGGCAGCGAGGCCTTTGGGTTTTTATTCATTGCACTATCGTCATATCGACTAAATAAAGCTTATACAGCTCATCGTTATACCTCCTTCGATACTCACCGTCGGTATCAGAGATTGGACAATAAATCTTCGGAGAACTTTTCTCTAGAACACTCCAAGAGCCATCTTATCTTCTCTCGACGCTGTCCATGATTCCGAGGCATACATTAAGACAGGTATGATGAGCAACTTGTAGAGCGTGATTTTGGTTCTTTGTTCTTCAAAGTCCAAAGTAGCACTTTTTGGCAGAGTTATTCTCTGTTTGATTTCTAAGCTGACATTGTTTTTGCTCTTAATGCTGGTTCCCAAATTGACGAAATCCTTAACATTTTCGAATCTATATGCGTCAACAGCTCATTTATCTAATCCAGAGAAGGTAGAACTCATCAGCACACTCCAGTTAATGTACTTTCCTATAATAGATGGTACCATCACCGTTTAGTTCTGCTGCTAGAGTTATCTTCTTCAGCATTATGTTAAAAAACCACACGAAGCCTCGTTTGGTTTCGAATGGCTCAACGTAATTTGGCATGACCTTACTAACTTTGCAGGGAACGTGAACTCAGATATAGCAGCATGAAAAACCCAGGTTTCCCAGCTGGTTAATAGGCTTAGAATATTTCTCTGGAAGATATAACTGTCGTAAGAGCCGACTAAAAGTCACAGACCCAAAGGTACGACGCACCAAAAAATCTTCCCGACCCAATCGGGCTATTACCAGAAAGTGGCAGTACTAGGATTTTATCCGGCAAAGGCTACTCATAACTGCCACGCCCCCCTAACCTCCGGAGAGTGTTTCCCCGGATGTAATAACAACAACAACAGCACTTCTAACTTTGTCGGAATTGAATACAATTTAATCTGTAGGATATATAAATCCAAAGCCTCTCGTATAAATTTATTAAACTCGGAGTTGTGACAAATTGAAACGATTTCTTGGTTGGAGGAATGGCAGTTCCCACTTTGTTTAAAAATTTGCAATAAAAATCAAGCTATAATTTAAGTTGGATTAAAGTACAAGCAGTTATCAAATTTTATCGAAATCGACAGAGCTGATTCGGAATATATCGCGGAAATACAACGCAACATGGTATAGCGTTCACCAAAATTTTCAGAGTGTAATTTTTCTTCTCGTATTATTTTGATTCCCCTCCACAAGTAACCCACGTTCTCTTCTTTAGCCAAGCACGTTTGTTGTACATTTATGAATGCCCCGGCATCATCAACTTTTGTAGCTTGTTGTTGTTTCTGTTGTTATTGCTTGGCTCAGCTGGCTTCTGTTGCCAGGTAAACAGAAAACACATTTTTTTAAAATGAATTTAAGCAGAAAATGTAAACCAACAAAATCTTTACCTTTTGGTTTGCACAGCTGGATTTGGCTGCGAAGGCGAATGGAAGCGTGAAAATCGTCATCCGTCAACATGAGCTAATATCAATCTTGAACGATTGTATGTGTTGCTACGAGAGTTCATATGAGATATATCGACGAGGAAGAACTATCAAGGCATCTACGAATGATTGCTATTGGAGGAGTATATTTTTTTTAAGGATGAGAGAATAAACTACATATTTATTTGGTCGTATCTAAGTATGTGAATGGCTGTGTAGAGTAAATAAATAAATATATGTATGTACGCACATACATATGCGGCTATTAAAATTTGTGAAATTTATTGTGTTGAGTCAGCAATCATTCGATAATGCATGCCGCGAATGCAGAAGTTAAATTCCCAAGTGAGCTTTGAATGTCTGTCTGTCTAGGGAAGATGATAGCAGGTGACTGAAATATATTTAAATTTAACTATGATACAGTACTATCGTTGAGGCTTCTGTGCTTAAAGCGTGAATACGGTGAGCGGTAGGAGGTGACAATCGTCGTTGCTCTGTGTTAGTTTGGCAATCAGCAGCCGGAAATATGTGTTGTGTTCGAAAATCTATGTTTAAGAAAGTATTGACTCTGAAGTTGGCGCTAAGTGCTTAGACCGTTAAAGAGGCTTTGTATAATTTTTTCGTAGTCTATGCCCTAGTAGTTTCTCTTAAAAAGAGGCGAAAAAGTTACAAGCGAAGAGTCACAAGGACTGCCTGCCTAGGGTTCTTTGAAGTCCATAAACAATAAGTGAAAGATTTCGGGTCTTTGTCATCCCAGCCTATATAGATTTTGTCAATCTTGCACGAGTGAAACTTAATAGCGCCATCGACTTTTACGTACAAGCGTACGTACTCATGCAAGTGAGTTCGTTTGAACTTATGCATCAAGGCAACGATTTCTGAGCTCACTTTCTGTCTAAATGGTTTTCTCTCTCTCCCACATTGAATTCGCTTTCTATGCTATGCATCACTTTACTTAATATGCTTTTACGAGTCACTTTTTTGTAATCTCTGCCGAGATGGTTGGGCTTGGTACCGGAACGTACCGGATCTGCATCCGGCAAAGGACCATAACAATAGATAACACTCCCCAATTGCGCTCCTCTTTTACGGTCAAACTATAGTTCTAAGGCTTCAGAAGGCTTCATGCAAACTAACTTAGATGTTATCTACTGAGCAAATGAATGAAGAGTACGTACATACATACATAGTTGTTTTGTTGGAAGTATAGCGTGAGAGTCAGAAAATATGGGTAAATGTGTAATTTTCTTTGCTGATATTGAAAGTGTTTACAAAAGCAAACGAAAATATTCCAGTACGAGTATTTATGCGCTTCGTTGGTTGCAACAATCTTGTGTACTGAATAATAAAATAAAATAAAAAATAAAGTTAAAAATATACAAAAAAAAAAAAAAAAACAAAAAATTATCATAAAAACAAATAAAAAAACGAAATAAAATTAAAATAAAATTAATTAAAACGAAATAATAAGAATAAATAAATAAAAAAAATATATATATGAAATAAAATAAAATAAAAAATAAAATGAAATAGAATGAAAAAAAGTAAAATAAAATAAAATTAAATAAAAGAAAATAAAATATAATAAAATAAAATAAAACAAAAAATAATAAAATTAAATTAAGAATTAAGAGAGAATATAACAAAATAGCGTAATATGAAATAGAATTAACTCAAATAAAATAAAATAGAATGAAACTACATTAAATTATATAAAACATGAAAACATTAAATTAAATAAAAAATAATAATAAAATAAAGTCAAATAAAAAAATTTATTAAATTAAAATAAATAAAAAAATATAATAAAAAGTTAAACAAAATAAAATAATAAAACAAAGTAAAGAAAAAATATAAAAAATAAAATAAAATTACGAAAAAGAAAACAGAGGAATTGAAAGAAAAAGAAAGCAAACGAAATAAAAGGAAAGAAAATTTTAATGCTGCCACGAAGCTTTCGTGGTTAATAAGCAATTGCAAGTTTGAGAGATTTACCCTATTAGATTCGTATTCGCCATGCAATGGGAAATGACTGATGCTGCCGCCATGTTGGCACTTTCCTGTTGCTGCTGCTTGTCATTTAATTTGTAGCTCTACACGACACTGGCACCCAAGAAATTTTTAACACGCTGTTTAAAATATGTAGCAGCAAAATCAACTACAACAATAACATCAAGCATTTTACATAAAGGCAATAAGAAATAAAAGAAAAGAAATAGCAAGAAGAACTTGTGCAGCGGCAACAATAACAATAAGAACTCAGTTGATAAGCACAAAAATACAACCTTTAACGATAAAAACAAAAAAATAAATGTCACAGCAACAACAACTTTAACATTTTGCATAGTCTCGTAATACAATACAATAACTTACACGCACGTTCCAATTCTTTATTAAAATTTGTTCCATTTCTATTGTTTTTCGATATCACCACTAACCAAGCGGTGTCATGTGTGTTGAAAAGCTCTGCAACTTAACACGTCAACAGTTTGTGCATATTGATAATTTCATAGCGAGCTGCAAAATGAAACCGTGTTACATAGCTCGGTTCACTTTAGTAGTTACAACATTTTAAATCTGCCTTTGAAAAAACAGTTATTGGTTGACCTTTAAAATATTGGAATTAAAATAACTGTGATTAGCAGATTTTTATTTTTCGGTTAGAAAATAACAGTTAAATCTGTAATATTACTTTTAACATCTAACTCGAAATTTGATTTATTTTTAAGTAATACCCCATATGTTGCTGCTGTACCCACAAAAAGTACTCCCCGACGAATTATTGGAGTTTTGTGGATGTGGGTAGTCCTCTGTCGAATCTGAATCTGGTACGCTCTGGTACTGCCACTCTCTGCTCGTGTCGGCTCGTCTTCATTGGAAATGATTTTGGTTGAGCCCTGTTGTTGTTGTAGCAGCTGTTGTTGTAGGTTGATCCCTCGAACCTTCGGGTTTGTGGACTTAAGTTGCGTTTGTATGACAGGCCTGCGTATTGCGGGAATATTCTAAGCGGTCATTTTGTCTTTAATCTACGAACTAATCTCGGAATTCATCGGTTCCTTTTTCGATCTTTTTTTATACTCAGTTGAGCAGAGCTCACAGAGTATATTAACTTTGATTGGATAACGGTTGGTTGTACAGGTATAAAGGAATCGAGATTGATATAGACTTCCAAATATCAAAATCATCAGGATCGAAAAAAAATTTGATTGAGCCATGTCCGTCCGTCCGTCCGTCCTTCTGTCCATAAACACGACAACTTGATTAAATTTTGAGGTATCTTAATGAAATTTAGTATGTATGTTCCTGGGCACTCATCTCAGATCGCTATTTAAAAGGAACGAAATCGGACTATAACCATGCCCACTTTTTCGATATCGAAAATTTGTGATAAAATATGATAATTCATTACCAAAGACGGATAAAGCGATGAAACTTGGTAGGTGAGTAGACCTTATGACGCAGAATAGAAAATTAGTAAAATTTTGGACAGCGGGCGTGGCACCGCCCACTTCTAAAAGAAGGTAATTAAAACGTTTTGCAGTTGCAGCGTTGTCAATAGCCATAAAGGCTACAATACAAAAAGGGAATACTTAGCTGAAATCAGGAAAATTCTGATTATTTATTAACAAACACCGAAATCCGAAATCATACACATTTTGCTCTTTATAATATACTAGCAGACCCGGCAGACGTTGTTCTGCCCTAAATTTGGCCTATCTGTATACATTTTAATAAGCTTTTTCCGTCTAACTCTGCCCTACCCCTCTACACTTTTTCCTAATCTTTTTATTCACTCCTCCCTCCGTGTTTTTCGCTTCATCTCCATCTTCGTCTTATTCTATCTCTTTCTCAGTCTCCTTCTCTCTTTTCTCTACTCTCAAGTTTTTCTCCTTCCTCTTCATCTCTTATTGCCAGTCCCAGAGGGTGGTATGTATTTTGTTCCAGTCCCACAGCGAGTCTCCGTCCCAGTCCGGGTCCTAATCCCAGTCCCAGTCCGTCTCTGGTATACTTCCCGGAAAAAAGCATCGTAAATACTAATATAGGCAAATTTATATACGAAATTTCAGGCAAATCGAATAGGCCATATGTAAATAGGTATGTGGGTATTATTAATTCTTGTCTTTATTTCGGCTTCGCATGCATATTTATCAGTTTTGCCAGGTTAATGCGACTAAATCGAATATCACAATGAACTTTAGAGCTCTCAGCAACAGCTTTCATTTATACCCATAATATAAAAACACATTCTAGGGGTATCCGGGTCCACGTTTTGGGCTATATCTCGAGACCCTAGCCTCCCAGTTGTATGAAAATCCTGTACTATAGCACTCATCAACAGCTTTCATTTGATATCCCTTTGTATAAACACATTCTAGGGGTACCCGGGTCCACGTTTTGGGCTATATCTCGAGACCATAGCCTCCCAGTTGTATGAAAATTATCCTGTACTATATCACTCATCAACAGTTTTCATTTGATATCCATATTGTATAAACACATTCTAGGGGTATCCGGGTCCACGTTTTGGGCTATATCTCGAGACCCTAGGCTCCCAGTTGTATGAAAATTATCCTGTACTATAGCACTAATCAAAGCTTTCATTTGATATCCATATTGTATAAACACATTCTAGGGGTACCCAGGTCCACGTTTTGGGCTATATCTCGAGACCCCAGCCTCCCAGCTGTATGAAAATTATCCTGTACTATAGCACTCATCAACAGCTTTCATTTGATATCCGTATTGTATAAACACATTCTAGGGGTACCCGGGTCCACGTTTTGGGCTATATCTCGAGACCCTAGCCTCCCAGTTGTATGAAAATTATCCTGTACTATAGCACTCATTAACAGCTTTCATTTGATATCCATATTGTATAAACACATCACATTCTAGGGGTACCCTGGTCCACGTTTTGGGCTATATCTCGAGACCCTAGCTTCCCAGTTGTATTGAAACTATCCTGTACTATAGCACTCATCAACAGCTTTCATTTGATATCCATATTGTATAAACACATTCTGGGGGTACCCGGGTCCACGTTTTGGGCTATATCTCGAGACCCTAGCCTTCCAGTTGTATGGAAATTATCCTGTACTATAGCACTCATTAACAGCTTTCATTTGATATCCATATTGTATAAACACATTCTAGGGGTACCCGGGTCCACGTTTTGGCCTATATCTCGAGACCCTACCCACGCAGGGGTATGAAAATTATCCTGTACTATAGCACTCATCAACAGCTTTCATTTGATATCCATATTGTATGAACACATTCTAGGGGTACCCGGGTCCACGTTTTGATCTCAAGACCCTAGGCACGTAGCGAAAAAAAGGTAGACGTTGGCCGATTCTCAGACCTACCCTATATGCTCACTAAATTTCATGAGAATCGGTTGAGCCGTTTCGGAGGAGTTCAGACTCTAAAACCGTGACAGAAGAATTTTATATATTAGATGTAATGGGCCGGGTCGATTTGTGGGGAGGCAAAAAAATCGCCCATTGCTCTGTGAAAACCATAATCTAGGGATCAAAATAAGAAACTTTGCCAAAAGAAACCATACCTCTAAAACGAATTCTGATGCCCCCCCTTGGGTCGTAGGGGCAAATTTTGAAAAATCCCACTTTGCAATGCCTATGTTTTTTCTTTTTGGAGTTTATTTTTCTCTTTAGAAATTTATTTAGTCGAACATATGTAAATGAAAAAATTAATTTAACTTAGTAATAGAAAAGAAATTAAAAAAAATCATTAGAAATTAGCGTTTTTACAACCCCCTTTTAAAACCAAGGCATAACTGTGACACAATTGCAGGTCGTAAAATTGCTTGTGTTGTTTTTTTAAAGCCACCACAAGACACAGCAGGTAGAATTGAAATTGCCCCTACCCAAAAGTTCGACCCAAAGGGGGGGACATCAGAATTCGTTTTAGAGGTATGGTTCTTTCGGCAAAGTTTCTTATTTTGATTCCTAGAATACGATTTTCACAGAGCAATGAGCGATTTTTCGACCCGCCCTAATATGTAAGTAGAAACATGCGTTGGCTATCAATCAATATCACTGCGGGCCTTGTTAAAAATTCTAAATCAGAAAACTTTTATTGTAACAAACTGTTGATAAATTGAAAACCATTAATTTTGGCTGCGCGTTGGAATTTTTCTCCCCTTTTCTTGCTTAGATGAATTAGAAATTGCCAGCAATTCAATGAATTACTTTCTTTTTTAATTTTACTTAACTGTGGTGATATTTTGTAAAATGTTAATGAATTAAAAAAGCTGGTTTGCTCACCAACAGAATTTTGGTTCTATTAATGGGCTTACATACACGAAGTGTTCACAGAACCGCATGATCCCAGCATCTACCTTTTGCTGATACGTAGAGCAAACTCAACTGAAAATACGAAGCCGCATCAAATATTAAATCGAGTTCCTTTTCTCAGCGCATCTGATATGATTTTTGTAATACTAATATGCTTATTAATCGTACTGAAGTTTGTACATATGTACGTGTGTACAAAATATTTACCTTTAGGCTGCGTTCATGATCGAGCGTAATCGCAACACGCGATGCGACGAGAAACGCTCCATCGCTTGTTACATTTTAGCTAGCGTTATCGCTGGCAATTGAGTGTTTATAGTAGAGCTAAATCGCAAGCGATGGAATGCTTAACAATAAAACTCAAAATCTTTTTATTCGCGTTGTGGCAGCGTAGAGAAAGCAACATGCGTACATTAACTCGTAAAATTTTATTATTAGAAAATAGCTATTTGTTACGAAAAAATTATTTAAAAAGTATACATAAGAATAAAAAATTCTAGCGCATCCACTTGCCAAGGAAAGAAAATATTGTGATGAATTCCATTATTTACATGTACGCCTCTTACAATTTCCTGAAAAATTTAAAGATTATTATCGCATGAGTAAGTAAACTTTCGAGTACATCTTGAAAGAAATATCGTCAACGATTGAAAAAAAAAAACAGAAAATACCAATCGATGCTGCTTCCGCAGCAGACTGTCACTGACCATTAGATAAGTAGTAAATATCATTAAGACATTTTTTTTAACATATTTATTATTATATAATAAATAATAATAATAAACACATCCATATTGTTTCGCTAATTTCGCGCAACTGAATCAAAATATTTTGATTGCAAATTTTCGTCGCTTGTAATTGCTCAGTTCGGTTTACGCTAAATCGCTTTGTCATAAACATCTCCATATGCACTAATATTATTTATCGCTAACAGCTATTCTAGTCGCATCGCGCGATGCGATTACGCTCGATCATAAACGTAGCCTTACACCTGCACCATGCAAAACATTTTTGCCAGGTACCATGGCGTATGAGTAACATTTACGCATCCTTTGAAGGAAACAAAGAAATCACATAATGTGTGTGATACTGTATCAGAAATTAAATTGTGGCTGGAAAGATCTAACGATGCATTTAAATTTCTAATTATGTTATAAAAGAAAAAAGGGAAGTTTTTAGCGTAATTAAAACATCGCACCGATTTGCGCATTTCAATTTGTTTTTGTAAATAAAGGTGTTTCAATTTGAGAATACATAAGTAATTATGGCATAGGCATTAAATGTATTCTAAAACTTCTTAATGACATTTGTACTTTGACACCACTATATAGTTTGTCGAAAGTAAAGATAACTTCGGATGGCTGGCTGTGTATTTACAATCACACGAAATACACGCTTTAATATTAATAGAATTTTAGAAGGAAGGTTGGAATATTATTTTGATAAAAACTTTGCCACCAAGCTGTTGCCATGAAGAGGAACTAGTCAGTATTTTTTATTCCATTCCAAAAGTAAGTAAGTGCATATTAAGCCTCGCTATAATGTTCATGTTGATTTTTGAAGAAGCAAAGCCCCATAAATTTTGTCATAAATTTTATGAGTATAAATTAACAGAAGTTAATGTCATATTTAAAGAATTTTCGAAAGCAGCTATGTATTTTTAACAAAAGCTCTTTGTTACAAAAAAGGGAAACCTAAATCGTTGTCAAGCTGGTACTTCCAACGGAATGGGAACCTTCCCGCCCTCTTGTTTTGCTTCCTTACTCTTTTACCGTAAAGCATACTTTTCCAATCGCGTGGCAGAGAAACTTTTAAAGTGTTCGAATTTACTGAACTTCGGTATGACTGGTTGGATAGGAAAGAAAATCGAGGTCCAGAAACGATCAATAACAGGTTAGGTTGAACAGGCCGGTCTATAAAGACCTTTGCATACACTGAATGTGTATATAGTGTTACCAGAATTTGTTTGTCAACCAAACGGAAGAACCCCAATCAGGTGCCAGGACTTATGTTATGGAACAGCTCCATGCTCTTGGCAAAGCCAAGGACCTAGCGCTTTAATTGCTGCGTCGTGATTCTGCCGCCCTTTGTAGCTGGGGCCTTGATCTGACGGGCGCAGAACAGGAACACAGAACGTTCTCAACCGTTTCCTGCTGCAGGAGATAGTGCCCAGTTAGTATGCTCTCTTCAGAAATATGACCCACTTTGTGTGTCCAATGTCGCAGGCTCTGTACATTATCAAGGAAATTTTGCAGCCCGCGCTGTTATCCACGCCTTTCCTGCTTGATGGATCGTATACAACCCCTGTCTGCTTTTGATTTCTCTTAAGCGCATTGGGACATCTATCGCCGTTTCAGCGAGCTCTGCACCCTACTTTGCCAACTCATCAGCCTTTTCCTTATCTTCTATCCATGTAGGACAGGAAACCCAATATATATCAATATATATGGGGTATTCCATCCCATATCGACCAATTTTGAACCCCACCCGTTTAGAATTGGCTGAAAGTTTTTCTTCTTTTTCTAGCTTACGAAAGACGTTTTTCAGAAGTTTTTCAAATTTTTTCATCCAACTCAAAAAAAGTTATGAATTTTTAAAAAAACACCGTTTTTGTTTTCAAAATGCTATAACTTTTTCAAAAATTGACCGTTTGGGATCTTTTTTTTTTTTAATTTGTCAAAAAAATGTTTAAAGTTTTTTTTTTTTTGTAATTTTTCAGTTTTTCGAGATTTTTCGAATTTCGCCTTTTTTTTCATAAAAAACTTCAATCAATTCTGCAATCATCCCCACTAATCCCGGAGTGGGCCGAGAATTTTTTTTTATTTAATTGAAAAAAAAAAAAACTAAATTTTTTTTTGTATTTTTTCCGAAAAGTACATTTAAAAACATATTTTTTAAAGAAAAAATAATCCCAAACGGTTAATTTTTGAAAAAGATATAGTGATTGCGGGGGGAATGTGGCACCCGTGTCGTGGGGCGCGATCGCACGCAAATAAAAGAAATAGAAAAGAGAAGAATTATTACCGATTCGTTACAATTTATTTATAAACGATAAATATTTTACAATAATGGTTTATACAAGTGAAGCACTCACAAACTTCCTGGACGTCAGGAAGTTTAATTAATTTCACAATATAAATAGCAATTCCGAGTGAATATGCCGTAGTGCAGTTAGGAGGAAATTAATCGAATTACCAAATGCACTTAACACGTTCAAATGTATGCCAGTGATTAATTGCAAATAGCAAGTTAAAAATTAAAATTTAAGTGACAATGGCAAGAAGTTTAATTATACGAAATAAGTTCACTTGGCAGTTCACAATTTAGAACACAGTTTAAATTTTACGATGTACACTCGAAAAAAAAGTTAGGAAACTCACCTGGGGCTGGCTGCTGGCTCGTTGACGTTCCAAAATAGAAAAAAAGATCAAAACCGCGAACAAGTCCGCGGCACCTGCCGATAGCTAACTTTCGTTGAGTTTTTCCCCTTCAAAGTTAGCTTTCGGCTGGTGTTAGCTGTTACCGGTAATAATAATAACTAAATAACTAATGTGCGTGTTAGGGTGGTCCGAAATATTTAGGCTGGTGGCCTAAACATATAGCATTTTGAAAAAAAAAACACCGTTTTCCAACTCAAAATAAGTTTTAAATATTTTGAAAAAAACGGTGTTTTTTCAAAATGCTATAACTTTTTCAAAAATTGACCGTTTGGGATCATTTTTTTTAATATGTTTTTAAATGTACTTTTCGGAAAAAATACAAAAAAAATTTTAGTTTTTTTTTTCAATTAAATAAAAAAACAAAATTCTCGGCCCACTCCGGGATTAGTGAGGATGATTGCAGAATTGATTGAAGTTTTTTATGAGAAAAAAAGGGCGAAATTTGAAAAATCTCAAAAAACTGAAAAATTAATTGGATGAAAAAATTTGAAAAACTTCTGAAAAACGTCTTTCGTAAGCTAGAAAAAGAAGAAAAACTTTCAGCAATTTCTAAAGGGGTCGTCAAAATTGGTCGAAATGGGATGGAATACCCCATATATTAACCTGCAACTTAACCGCGCTTCCTACAGAATTTCTGATGCTTTATTCACGGCTATAGTTTCCGCCTAAAAGACGCCACAGTAATCTGGTAGCCTGTAGGAGACCCGACCCCTTCCATTAATTTGGAACAATCCGTTTACACGTGTATAGCAGAACCTATTTTTGCACCTTGACACCAACCCTCCTGCTAAATTGTGACCCCAAGATCTTTGTTGAACCTCAGGCAGGGGACCAAATATTCCGTTTGCCCGACAATAGATGGCCGAAAATTGTTTACAGCTTTTCAGGGATTGAAAATTTCAGCCTTAAACAACGTTGCGAGTATAGGAGCACTTCAGCAGACAGTAATCAAAGTTCGCTATGTCATTGTTTTATACATAGCATCCTAAAACCATATCTAGCCGAAGAAAATAACTCTCTTTATAACCTACCACCGTACCCTGCAATGAAGTTACTGATTGCAATGCTCACGACAAAAAACACGACGTTCCTGAAATTCTGTTGAACTTTGACTTTTCCTCAAAGGTAGCTTTACGTTTTCGTACGTCTATTTGGTGGGTTAAATTCTGTTGTCCCTTAAAAAAGCTTCTTTCTCTACTTAACCCTCCATAAGGAGCTGAGCTCAATGTCCAGAAATTCATTAGAGAATTTTTTACACTGCAGGGATATTTTCGAAGATAAAGTCATTTTTTGCGAAATGGCGGAGGAGGATTTTATGGATTATATGGATATTTAAATTAATATGAGATATAGTTTTTTTTTGATAGAAATGTGAAAAGATCATATCAGAAAAAATTTTCGCTAGAGAGGAATAAGTGAATATCTTTGATGTCTCAATCTTCAGTTTAAGGGATTTTACTTTCCATTTCCCGCTCCGTACTGAAAATCACATAAGTGAGTCCAACGTTGGGCGCCAATTTTACTGGTATGCAAATTTTCGTAGATACAAAAGTTAGGCGCATCGAAAAGCATTCGGGTTGTTACGATTGATTCTATTTATTGAAACTACTATCATTTATTAAATTATACGTTGAGACAGTCACTCCGTTATCAAAATCACCCAACGTTGGGCGCATGTATGGCAATTTTCAAAAATAAAGAACTTAAACGTTGCGAAGAGCATGAAGCTCCCTGCGAATCAACATTCAAAGGGATTGTACTATAATATAATTTCAATTGGTGTGAAAAAATATATAATATAATCCTTACATATTTACTTATTTGGCGCTTAACCGTTTAAACGGTTATGGCCGTCCAGTGAGGCGCGCCAGTCGCTTCTTCGCTCTGCCAATTGGTCACACCAAGGGATCGTTTTCCACCTGGTCCTAGCGGAGTGGGGCCGTCGAAGTGGTGGCCATCCTCTTCCTCTGTTTCCATAAGCGGGTTCCGATAAAAAGAAAATCGTTACTAACCAATAAATAACATCAATTTGGTACAAACAAGATTGTTTTAAGCGATGCTTAATTGCCAATCATATATATCTGTTGAGAGAAATACTTCATCATCAACATTACATTAGTGAATCCCATGTGTGGCGCAGTTTTTTAAAATCTTCTTGAGCAACTGTAGAGTCTTGGAGTACTTCCCCTGTCAATACAGACTAATAGTACGTTTTTAGCCAAGTTTGATTAAATTGAAGAGAAAACAATCAACAAGCATTGAATTTCCTCTTCTACGTACTTCGGCCTTATTTCTATTATCCAAAGGGCTCAATAAAATTAACTGCTGAATTTTTCTGGCATTTGAAGTTTCTCTGCGAATTCTTTGGCTTATTCACTTTTAATGTCTATCTCGCCAACAGCAAGTGTGCAAAATCTTAAATTAAATAAATTTGAATAATAAAATTGAAATTAAATTTAGAAATCACTCAAAATGCAAATTTGAAATTTCATATTCCTCATATTAGTTTATTGAGTCCGTCTCTGTACACTCATTGACTAAGTTGAGTATGTGAATGCATTAATATGTGTAGTTTCGTCGAGTTCCCAACACAGCTTCAAGCACATCAATTTAAGCTCTTTCAACCTCAATGCCAACTCAGCTGCAGCACATGCCGAATAGATTTCATACCAACTACGGGCATTCTCAGGGAGTTAATAATATTTTATTACCAGTAACTTGTCTGGGAACATAGTAAATATCAACAGCTCTGCAGCGTGGCGCTGTCGGATGCTCGGAGATCTTAAGAGTGCGCTGAGCCTTCATCAGCAACAGAAACAATGCTGCATTTACATAGGAACTTTGATGTTGATGCGCTCGTGTAAGCGTTTTCGTTTTTTTTCTGTAGTTTAGGCATATTAAATTAGAAACTAAAACAAAGAAAATAAACAAAAAGGACGCGAAAGAAAACATTAAAAAAGGGAAAGCCTGAAATGTAGCGGCAAGCCGTAGAGATATTATTGTTTTACTGCAAAAAAAGCCAACCAAAAGTCAGCACTCTGAGAAGAAGTTACTTAGCAGCTGTTGGGAAGTACTAGCCGTACGCGAGGGCATGTCGGAATTAGCGGCTAGTAATACGAGGAAGTGTTTTAATGTTGGCGTGCTTGCACTTTGTTCGAAAAGTAGGTAGCTTAACAAGCAGCCAAGTGTGAACTTAAACATGCGTGGATATGTGTTACGGCAAAGGAGTGGTGGGAGCGGTAAGCATTAGCAAGGAACTCTGCATGAAGAGGAAGTGTATTTATCCTTTTAAGAGGAACGTATTATATTTTATTGACGTCCCCTCTTCAATTTATTTTAATTAACACTCGCTGTTGCCCTCGTTCCTGCCTAAATGTGGTGGTGTAGCTTCTCTTATCTTCTGCTTACGTTGTCGTTCTTATAACACTGATCTCGGCATTGACTAAGTGCTTCGGCGATCCGTCTAGTTCTGAGAAATTTGGACTGGCAAACATGAAGTGACTGGAAGATTCCACGTCATCGTCAGTCATATAGCTGCAGAAAAACGGGTTTTCCAGAATGCTAAGACGTACGAAAAACCCCCTATCGTTTGCAAGCTGAATCGATGCCTGTCTATACTAAAGCAGGCCACAGTTGGTCAGGAGAACTACCAATTCAATACAACCTTCTGAAGAATGGTGAGTAGCACGAACTAAAACCCTTAACCCAATTGATCTTAATCTTAAAATAGTTAGACGCAATCACTAAAGCGCGGAAGTGATCCACCAACTTGAACTTGCAGCTTTAATCAAACTCCTAGTAGAAAACCTCGCTCAAATTTTTCTTTCCAACTTCGACCTATCCGTGAAACAGTTAACCAATCCAACCGCCCCATATCAGTCACTTGAAGCTTGACGGAATGACGGCTCTAAAGCTTGCACAGGGTGAGGGTTGTTTGTCTGAGATAAAGTCAAAGTGTTTAAGAATGCTGGAATGTCCAACGAGGGAGAACCCATAGCCCTTGCCACGAAATCTGATCAGGGACAACGCCATATCCGCCAGTCCAAGCCAGATATGCAAACACTGAAACGAAGCAGCAACTCGCCAAATTATTCATTCGGTAGTCGGAATCAGTCGATCGATCTGCGAGGAAGAACAGACCTTGAAAGAAATTGGGCAGCGTGTTGTGTAATGCAGCTAAGGCCAGAGATAGCGCTTAAATTGATAAAAGGACATCACAACAATCAATATGGATTAGGGGAAGAACTTTGAAGTAAGGAAATAATTCAAAGCAAATAGCATGCTTCACACTTCTTCAGAGGTGAGCATGAACGTAATTTTAGGGAGAATGCTGAAAACGAAAAATGACTGAATATTGAACAAAGCTGTCATATTTTTTGTCAAAGTCCTTGTTTGCGGAAGAAAACGAGTTGATGATTTCAACTAAAGCTTCCATATTTTTTTGTGCTACAACTTTCAATACCTCGCTCTAGCGTTACACACAAACAAAATATATTTATTTAAATTTCAGCTAAAATTTGAATCACATTTACTCTAACGATCCAATTTCAATTCACTCGCCCACTTTTACAAGCTCGCAGTGCAATGCAACATTTGATGAACAAAAATAATAGTTTAAAAAAACTAAAAAAACACGCTTTTATAGCTAACCGAACTAAAAAATAAAAAATTATTTTCAATTAAAAAGTGTTTATATAACAGTAGTAGAAGGTCAAACAATCATATATAGTTAATCACCTCAAAATAAAATTATAATAAAATTTAAGTTATTAACAGAATAATTTAATTCGCAGTAAAAAGCGTGGGGTGCTTGATATTGAATGTTTCAATCATTCTATTGGCAACTATCTGAGAGGAAAGATATGAAATGTAGTCAAATGCACCCCTCGCTTTTTAATGTGAATTAAATTATTCTGTTAATAACTTAAATTTTATTATAATTTTATTTTGAGGTGATTAACTATAAATGATAGCTTGCCCTTCTACTACTGTTATATAAACTCTTTTTAATTGAAACTTATTATCTATTTTTTAGTTCGGGTAGCTATAAAAACGTGTTTTTTTTTTTTAGTTTTCTAAACTATTATTTATTTTTAATTTTTTAGTTCAAGTAATTTTAAAAGTTTTAGTCGAGAGTGATGAAATCTCGAAACACCAGCGGTCCATGGATGAATCCAACCCCACGACACCGAAAAGGGCCGAGACTCAGGGAGGCTGGACGCGGTCTTTCGCCGAAATTGCCAAGGGTCGGCAGATCATTGGCATTATAGACGAGAGCAGCGAAGATGGCAGGATCCCTAAACAACAGTGGAAGTGGATCGGGGCCGCACTCGCTACGGTGGCCGTTATGGTTAAGAAAGACAACCCTGATCTACCGCCATCTTACACCGATGCAGGGTGGTTCCAGGGCAATGTCAAGCTAATTGACTGTGACGACACCAGGTCGATAAACCTCTATAGGGCCGCTGTCACGCTGATAGAGGTGGTATATCCGGGCGCGCGCCTCAAGGTAGTGGAGGCGCGTGATATCCCCTCACGACCAAGGGCTAGAGCCTGGGTCCCAGTGTAGTGTAAACAGCCAACAATTTAATCCCAAATATTTAAATCAGTCTAATATGCTACCCTGCTACAAAAATAGTCTAAATGTTCACCAACACATAAATATGCATTTGATAATTATTGCTGACATATCCATTCACACGATTTAATACAGGTGTGTGTACAACACACAACCAAACAAATTTGAATTCTAGCAAATTTGCAAACATTGCATTTCCCATAGAAGTCACAGCTCAACACAGATGTGTAGGTAAATATTTTGTATCGAGTTGTATGTAGGTGTGTAAGTATGTATGCTTAAGGTAGATATGCATGTAAGTATGTATGCTTAAATGTAAATATGTATGTAAGAATATGTTTAGAATAATTTAATATAAATAAGCTGAAATATTTGAATAAAGATTTCATTCAGAATTCACTCATTAAGGTCACAACTCTTTTTATTGCATTTTAATCTTTTACATGGTGATCCTGCCTATGATTCTACTGGCTGAATTCTCAGCCTAATTTCATAGCTGGCAAGGATTTTACTGGCTGATTTCAGCCTAAGCCTTGTAAAGGAAAAAACAAAAAAGACACATTTGAATTACGGCAATTAGAAGACCCAAGGAAAAAACAAAAAAAGATACATTGGAATTGCGGAATTTGAAGACAAAAACAAAAAAAGATACATTGGAGGGATACAGATCAGCATGGCGCAAGGATGACACCGATTTCGTGAGGCGTTCGGAACTGGCAGCTTAAGTATAATACGTATATTATATTGGTTTTAACAATTTAAAAATTATTATTAGGCAGGAAAATATTCGGGTAACCTAACGGCTGCCTATTGACAAGCAAAAATTTAAATTTCTGCTGTAAAAACTTTTTACTAATTATTGAGCTGAGGGATTAAGGAAAAATAATTATAAAAATAAAAAACCGAATCCAGCAATGTAAACAATGGAGTGTTTGAAAAAAAAAGATAAAATACAATTTTGTAAAACTATTGATTTTAAAATTATGGAAGGATCAAGAAAAATTAAAAGTTATGTAAAAGGCCCACTTGAGGACCTTACAAAGGAAATTAAAATTGTAGATGAGGAAAAAACTCTAAATTTGCAAACATTGCATTTCCCATAGAAGTCACAGCTCAACACAGATGTGTAGGTACATATTTTGTATCGAGTTGTATGTAGGTATGTAAGTATGTATGCTTAAGGTAGATATGCATGTAAGTATGTATGCTTAAATGTAAATATGTATGTAAGAATATGTTTAGAATAATTTAATATAAATAAGCTGAAATATTTGAATAAAGATTTCATTCAGAATTCACTCATTAAGGTCACAACTCTTTTTTTTGCATTTTAATCTTTTACACCAGTGAAGCCAACGGACCCAGCTGACATCCTGGAGCTGCCCAACGAGTACAACCCGCCACAGATTTGGAACTCAATCCGGATAAAACCGAGCTTGTTCTCTTCACGAGGAGGTACAAAGTACCAAATCTTACACCGCCAAGAATTGGGGGTACGTTCTTAGCGTTTAGCGATCAAGTCAAGCATTTGGGAGTCATTCTGGATAGGAAGCTATTATGGAGTGACCATATAGTGGAGCGATCCAAGAAGGCAGCAGCAGAGCTGTTCACCTGCAAGAGGGCAATTGGCACCTCCTGGGGATTCTCCCCTAAGGTGACCTACTGTATTTACACAGCCGTTGTATGCCCGATTCTTCTTTATGGTGCCTTGGTCTGGTGGCCTGCACTAGCTAAAAGTACCTATCTTAAAATGCTTCAAAAGGTGCAACGGAGTTCGGGGCTCTGCATTAACGGGGCTCTCGGCTCCACTCCAGATTCCGTTACATACATACATGGATACATAGATACATATATAGATACAGGCCAAGCTAATAAAAGCGTGTTAAGGGCTCCAGTATGCTCTTTCGTAGATGTGCCATGCATCCACTTCTATCATTAATAAAGGAATGCGTTTTTCGCATTATGTGCAAGGTTTCAAATCTATGGCCATTTGGGGTGGTCATAAGTTCAATTGACCTTATGTCCGCTAACCTTATGTCACCCCACCATCACATTATTGCATTGTCATAGAGCCTTGATACGTGTGCAAAGTTTCAATCAAACTTATGGCCATTCAAAGTGGTAATAAGGCCAATTGACCTTATGGCCGTTGACCTTATGTCACCACACCATCACATTAATATTAATACATTGTCATCAAGCCTTGATACGTGTGCAAAGTTTCAATCAAACTTATGGCCATTCAAAGTGGTAATAAGGCCAATTGACCTTATGGCCGATGACCTTATGTCACCACACCATCACATTAATGCATTGTCATCAGTCCTTGATACGTGTGAAAAGTTTCAATCAAACTTATGACCATTCAAAGTGGTAATAAGGTCAATTGACCTTATGGTTGTTGACCTTATGTCACCACACCATCACGTTAATGCATTGTCATCGAGCCTTGATACGTGTGCAAAGTTTCAATCAACTTATGGCCATTCAAAGTGGTAATAAGGCCAATTGACCTTATGGCCGATGACCTTATGTCACCACACCATCACATTAATGCATTTTCATCGAGCCTTGATACGTGTGCAAAGTTTCAATCAAACTTATGGCCATTCAAAGTGGTAATAAGGCCAATTGACCTTTTGGCCGTTGGCCTTATGTCACC
This sequence comes from Eurosta solidaginis, assembly GCF_040869045.1. Classification (NCBI taxonomy): domain Eukaryota; kingdom Metazoa; phylum Arthropoda; class Insecta; order Diptera; family Tephritidae; genus Eurosta; species Eurosta solidaginis. The sequence continues at coordinate 31,011,398 of NC_090320.1, forward strand.
ACACCATCATATTAATGCATTGTCATCGAGCCTTGATACGTGTGCAAAGTTTCAATCAAACTTATGGCCATTCAAAGTGGTAATAAGGCCAATTGACCTTATGGCCGTTGACCTTATGTCACCACACCATCACATTAATGCATTGTCATCGGTCCTTGATACGTATGCAAAGTTTCAAATTAATCATACTTCTAGAAACCGGTGAAAATTAAGCTCAAAGATTCCGTTACATACATACATAGATACAGGCCAAACTAATAAAAGCGTGTTAAAAATAAAGTAACCAATTGCTTGAACACACAAATACCACTCTCTTAATTTAGGAATGAAAAAAAAAAAAACAGTGCTGCCCAACCGTTGAGTTATTGCACTTGAAGCAGTGCTGACACAGTGCAACACTAACATGTGTAAATGCCAATAGTGGCTTGTTGGACTGTCAGCCATTTAAAAGTCAGTAAGACAGGCGGAACTGGCAACTGGCAGGTATGCTGCGGCGTTGTGAGCAAAAAGAATTACGCGTACGACAAAAAAATTAAATTAAAACAAACCATGCATTAACAGCACTCACACAGCAACCGAAGCAATCGCTAAAGTTTTCTACAACTTTTCAAGTGTTCATGAGTTAAGGAAATAAAAGTTTGAAAATAGAATTACTTCAGTAATTCATGCAGTATACTTTGTTTTTGTTCCTTATTATACTCAGTTGAGCAGAGCTCACAGAGTATATTAAGTTTGATTGGATAACGGTTGGTTGTACAGGTATAAAAGAATCGAGATAGATATAGACTTCCATATATCAAAATCATCAGGATCGAAAAAAAATTTGATTGAGCCATGTCCGTCCGTCCGTCCGTCCTTCCGTCCGTTAACACGATAACTTGAGTAAATTTTGAGGTATCTTGATGAAATTTGGTATGTAGGTTCCTGAGCACTCATCTCAGATCGCTATTTAAAATGAACGATATCGGACTATAACCACGCCCACTTTTTCGATATCGAAAATTTCGAAAAACCGAAAAAGTTCGATAATTCATTACCAAAGACAGATAAAGCGATGAAACTTGGTAGGTGGGTTGAACTTATGACGCAGAATAGAAAATTGGTAAAATTTTGGACAATGGGCGTGGCACCGCTCACTTTTAAAAGAAGCTAATTTAAAACTTTTGCAAGATGTAATTTGGCAGTCGTTGAAGATATTATGATGAAATTTGGCAGGAACGTTACTCCTATTACTATATGTACGCTTAATAAAAATTAGCAAAATCGGAGAAGGGCCACGCCCACTTTAAAAAAAAATTTTTTTAAAGTAAAATTTTAACAAAAAATGTTATATCTTTACAGTATATAAGTAAATAATGTCAACATTCAACTCCAGTAATGATATGGTGCAACAAAATACAAAAATAAAAGAAAATTTCAAAATGGGCGTGGCTCCGCATTTTTTCATTTAATTTGTCTAGGATACTTTTAATGCCATAAGTCGAACAAAAATTTACCAATCCTTTTGAAATTTGGTAGGGGCATAGATTTTATGACGCTAACTGTTTTCTGTGAAAATGGGCGAAATCGGTTGAAGCCACGCCCAGTTTTTATACACAGTCGTCCGTCTGTCCTTCCGCATGGCCCTTAACACGATAACTTGAGGAAAAATCGACATATCTTTACTGAACTTAGTTCACGTACATATCTGAACTCGCTTTACCTTGGTGTAGAAAATGAACGAAATCCGACTATGACCACGCCCCCTTTTTGGATATCGAAAATTACGAAAAATGAAAAAATGCCATAATTCTATACTAAATACGAAAAAAGGGATGAAACATGGTAATTGGATTGGTTTATTGACGCGAAATATAACTTTAGAAAAAACTTTGTAAAATGGTTGTGACACCTACCATATTAAGAAGAAGAAAATGAAAAAGTTCTGCAGTGCGAAATAAAAAACCCCTGAAATCTTGGCAGGTATTACATATATAAATAAATTAGCGGTATCCAACAGATGATGTTTTGGGTCACCCTGGTCCACATTTTGGTAGATATCTGGAAAACGCCTTCACATATACAACTACCACCACTCCCTTTTAAAACTCTCATTAATACCTTTAATTTGATACCAATATCGTACAAACATATTCTAGAGTCACCCCTGGTTCACCTTTATGGCGATATCTTGAAAAAGAGACCACCTATAGAACGAAGACCCACTCCCTTTTAAAAATACTCATTAACACCTTTCATTTGATACCCATATCGTACAAACAAAGTCTAAGTTGCGATACCTCGAAAAGGCGTCCACCTATAGAACTAAGGCCCACTCCCTTTTAAAATACTCATTAACACCTTTCTTTTGACGCCCATATTGTACAAACGCATTCTAGAGTCACCCCTGGTCCACCTTTATGGCGATATCTCGAAAAGGCGACCATCTATACAACTACCACCACTCCCTTTTAAAACCCTCATTAATACCTTTAATTTTATACCCATATAGTACAAACACATTCTAGAGTCACCCCTGGTCCACCTTTATGGCGATATTTCTAAACGGCTTCCGCCTATAGAACTAAGGCCGACTCCCTTTTAAAATACTCATTAACACCTTTCGTTTGATACCCATATTGTACAAACGCATTCTAGAGTCACCCCTGGTCCACCTTTATGGCGATATCTCGAAAAGGCGACCATCTATACAACTACCACCACTCCCTTTTAAAACCCTCATTAATACCTTTAATTTTATACCCATATCGTACAAACACATTCTAGAGTCACCCCTGGTCCACCTTTATGGCGATATTTCTAAACGGCTTCCGCCTATAGAACTAAGGCCGACTCCCTTTTAAAATACTCATTTACACCTTTCATTTGATACCCATATCGTACAAACAAAGTCTAAGTTGCGATACCTCGAAAAGGCGTCCACCTATAGAACTAAGGCCCACTCCCTTTTAAAATGCTCATTAACACCTTTCTTTTGATGCCCATATTGTACAAACGCATTCTAGAGTCACCCCTGGTCCACCTTTATGGCGATATCTCTGAAAAGGTGACCACCTATACAACTACCACCACTCCCTTTTAAAACCCTCATTAATACCTTTAATTTGATACCCATATCGTGCAAACAAATTCTAGAGTCAACCCTGATCCACCTTTATGGCGATATCCCTAAATGGCGTCCACCCATAGAACTATGGCCCACTCCCTCATAAAATACTCTTTAGTGCCCTTCATTTGATAGACATGTCATACAAATACATTCCAGGGTTTCCCTCGGTTCATTTTCCTACATGGTTATTTTCCCTTATGTTGTCACCATAGCTCTCAACTGAGTATGTAATGTTCGGTTACACCCGAACTTAACCTTCTTTACTTGTTTTTTTTTTTTTTGTAATTTTGGTGCTGCGCTTGTGCGGTATGCTATGGTAGTCCCACAAAGTTTTACATAAATTTACTGATGGGGAAAGAATGTGTGAGGGTGCTCATTTCGAGTTTGGACGGGTCATTATGCATTATTTGAAAAGAAACTACGAACCCATCAGTTTAGTTTCAGTTTGGTTGGAAGATATATATATGCTTCATATCCAACTTTTCCTGGAATTGAATCGTAAAAAGAGAGAGAGGATTTGTTATAGTTGAAAAGACACAACATGTGAAAAGGACTTTGATTCACTTTATTTCTATTCGCTAATTTCACAAACAGAACCAAATAAATACGAGGAAAGGTAATCTCAATGGTTTGAGGGAATATGGAAATCGCGGGACATAAATCCAATAAATTTCATTCCTTCTATGCGTGTGTTGGATAGGGGAGAGAATGCATTTCTTATACTTGATGGAATAACTTCAGATGAAAAAGAGTATAACATTAGACTCGCCTAACTTATATCTAAACTAGTGAATCTGAGCTAAGGTGCAATTTCTTTTACTGGAAAGATGTTTGCCACCAACAATTTCTTCATGATGGCCCCTCATCCGAGCAGAACTTTCAATGGAATGCAGTCTGACTGGCGCTGTATGCCATCGCGCGCGTGTCCTTTCTGAACTTTTGTAGTCATGACATTGAGTTTATTTTGATCACGGTTGCTCTTTGTTCATGCTGGAGGTGATACTTTGCACATTTTCCATTTTTATGGGACGCGTTTAGTTTCATTATATTGTTAATGCTAAGAAACCCTGTTTCGAATCGATATCCGGACACTTACGTGTAGTCGATGTGGTTATCTGTTCTTAGCTGAAAGACCAGTCAAGGATTGACTACTGATCTCTTCAGACATATTAATATAATCAGATCGCGTGCGAAGGGGGATATACCCACGCAGTAAGAGATGTACCATACACAAAACCTAACGATGACGGTACTGGAAAATATTTTGAGGTCAACCAAAGCTTACACAGGATATGGATGGATTCAATATTATAGTTTCGTACACGGCTTTGAAAAACTTATTAAAATTAGAAAGGAGAACTATCAAACAGGAAGTTGAGTCTTTCCAGTTCTCAGCTTTAAGATACTCACATAGAGCCATTCACGTCAGCACTCAGCGCGGCCCATACTCGGTATGACGAATTACGTTCACCTTATTCAGTAAAGGAGGCTCACCCTTTGCCATGTGTTCGTACTCACTAAGAATTGTCGCCCTTTTGCTTATAATGTCTCCTGCTATTACTAAGTATTATACCTAAACCAATTAGAAAGACTAGTTCAAGTCAAAGGTACAAAGTTTGATTAACAATTCCGTTGTGAAGCCGCTGCAAGGAAATCTATCCGGTCCATGCGATTCTTGTTAAATTTCTGAAAAATTGTTCTCTGATTGTGCACTTCCTCCAAGCCAAATATTCTGAGCGCAAGGCAATCTGAGTTACATATATCGCTGAAGGCAGACTCATACTCGAGGTGGGTTCCTGGTTAATGTGGCATTTAATTTATAAGTACGAGGGTTGCTATTTATATTTTGAGCTAATAATGAAAATACAGTAATTTATTAACGAAAATGGCTTTATTGTTTTTCGAAGTATTCTCCATGATAATCAATACACTTTTGCCTGCGTTCAAACCAATTTTCGTAGCACTTTTTCCACTCCGATTGAGGTATTGAGGATTGAGCTTTTGCCAAATTATGCGGGATCCAACGCGAACGAATTTTTTTCACAGCTAAATGTTCATGCAATATCCTATTGATGCTCGTCCTACTAATGCACAGGGATGCCTCAATCTCACGATAAGTCATATGACGATTTTGCAATATAAGTTCGCCCACAGCGTCAATGTTTTGTTGCACAACAACTGATTTTGGACGACCTTCACGACTTTCGTCGCAGAGCGAACGGCGGCCATGTTGGAATTCGTTATACCAGCGTTTCACAGTGGCAAAGGATGAGGCTTCATCACCAAAAGCGGAAGTAAGTTGTTCAAAGCACTGTTGTCTTGATAATCCTCGTCGAAAGTCGTAAAAATCATCTCACGAAAATTTTCACGGTTAGTTCAATTTTTTCGCTGACATGCAATTTTTAAGTTACTGTAAACAACACAAATTGTGCTCAAATGTCAAAATTTTCTAAAGAAAGAAGGTTATGCTTAAAAACGTCAAACTTTCAATTGAAAACGTCACATGGCGCCGGCAAACAATTAGTGTTGCCAAGGCTCAAAATATAAGTAGCAATCTTCGCACAGTTGATATAAGCCAAAGTGAGGATATTTCTTGGATACTTTTAATGTAATTGTTGTTGTTGTGAATGGAAAAAGACACAATGAGGCTTTACGGAGGCAATGCGGAAGTGAAAGGTCGCCTTTTAATGTCGATTTGGGTCTTTCTGATATTTCATCCTTATATATGTATCTATATACGAACAGTTACCCCTTATGAGGTAAATACGTGTGTATGTATATTTCAGCTCCGTCGACGTTCATACAAGTACTTAAGTTTGTTTGCTGTCTCTCAATTTGAAATTTAGTTAACGAAACTAAGTAAAGGTGAGAGTTAATACTTACACTTTTTTGAATACTCTTTGTTTCCAAAATTTCATTTACTCTGTGGGTTTTAGTAGGCAGACTATCGCTAATAGCTGACACACTTGTCTGCCATTCCTTAATTAATTGGCTGTAGAAAGTTTCTAGAATATAGTTGCAGGCATATCTACTAGTTTTTAATGTATACATGTGTATATATACATATCATTTATGTATGGAGCATTCAGAGGAACTGCCAATGGTGCTCCTTAAATATTTACTGCAATCTGAAATCCCAAAGAAAGTATAAAGTCGTTGTGGCCAATTCACGATTTGCCAGCATCGTAAAAACTCAAGTATTAATGTTCTGTATTAAAAATGGAATAATTTGCCATCTGAGCTTATTTGAAACAAATACATAGAAACCGGCACAAGCACATTTTTATATTACACAGAAGTTCCATAATCTTTGTTACATTATCAGCATCGCACACTTATCTACATTATGTCAAAAGGTAGTCAACAAAAGTCCCTCGTTGCGATATCTATTTATTTATTTAAGTTGAGTCTTTGAATTTATAGATTCTTACAGACTATATTATGCAAATTTTTACATTAACTTAATCCTAAGAAAATAAGATCTTAAACTGTTAATTAAGGCAGCGTAAGGAAAAGTGTAGTCAGCACCTGAGGAGTTAAAAAACGTATTCAGATCAGCACAAGCCCTAGAAATAGGAGCATTTACACCATAAATAGTTCTAGAAAACCCAATTTTTAAGGGTTCAAACTGTCGGAGGTTTCTGCATGGTACATTAAACGGAATTTTGTCAAGAAGGTCCCTGAAATTATGCCAATGTCAAATGAGCAAGATAGAATGGAACGTCTGTTTCCAAGCGTGTTTAGTGCAATTAAAAGGCATCGTGATTCATACGGAGGCATTGGTCTAAAAAAGTTTAAAGATCGAAGAGCAAATCGTAAAAAAACTTTCTGAACACGCTCCAGCCGATTAGAGAGGCTAATTTGGTAGGGTCTCCAAATGACAGCCGCATACTCCAACCTCGATCTGACAAACGCACAATATAGTGACTTCATAGTGTAGGGGCTAGTGAATGCGGAACAGTTACGACGTATGAACGTAAGCATTGCGTATGATCGAGCTATGACATAGCTTACATGCGTAGAGAAATTAAATTTAGTGTCAAAACACACCCCAAGGTCTTTAATTTCTTCAACAAATTGCAATGTATAGTCAGCGATACTATAGCAAGTACGAAGGGTATTAACTGATTTTGAAAAAGTAACATGAAAGCGTTTTTTAATGTTTAACGATAAACGATTTAGACTACACCAGTTTTCGACATTATTAAGGTCTGATTGCAGACGTTCAGAGTCACCAGAACTATTTATAACAGCAAATACTTTTAGATCATCCGCATACAGCAGATATTCCGCAAACGAGAAGAATGAGCCAATGTCATTTATAAAAAGTATAAAGAATAGAGGTCCTAGAATGCTACCTTGTGGGACTCCTGAGGATGCAATGAAGGGGCGGGATGTGGTATTATCAACGTCTACGACACAACGCCTGTCGGATAAGTAAGACTTAATCCACATCAAAAAAGTAGAGTGAAAACCCATAGCTGCCAGCTTCAGTAAAAGTATTATGTGTGAAACTTTGTCGAATGCCTTCGAGAAGTCAGTATAAATTGTATCAACTTGAAATCTATTCTGAAAAGCAGAAATGCAGTATTCACTAAACACTGTTAGGTTGCTTACAGTTGAGCGATTTGGTACGAAACCGTGTTGGTTGATAGTGATTAAACTTTTAACCGCAAAATACAATTTGTCATTAACAATAATTTCAAAAAGTTTGGACACCGAAGATAGCTTCGAAATCGGTCTATAATTGCGAACATCATTCTTATTGCCGCTCTTAAATATAGGTGAAATCGTTGCCAATTTCCAGTTATCCTTAAAAAGACCAGTGCACAGTGTTTCGTGTAGAACAAGCTAGCTGGACAAAATTATTTTATGAGATTTTCCGTTTCATATGCTGTCATTTATTACAACTACGTCATTTTTTTCAGCCATATGTTCTTTTTTTTATTTTTTTCCAAAATTTTACTTCATATGCATACATTTGCTTATTTCATATACAGTAACTCATGTGAATAAGTGACATAGATCCAAAAAAATTTAAAGGACTTAAGGATATTACTTTATTGTACTTAAATTGAATGGAATACAAATCTCAATACTCTAAAAAATTCTAAAAATTCGGAAAAAAAAATTAAAATTTTTTATGAAAATTCGTCGAATTTTTTAAATATAATTTAGTTTTTGTTATAGATCGTGACAAATTTTCTTATGGGAAATTAGTTAAAATAAATTTGCAAAAGCGAAAATTGTAAGAATTGTCCAAAAAGGGGTGTCTACTTATTTATGTGAGTGACTGTACATATGTACATACATATTTTGTATTTGTTTGAGTATTTATCCTGGCACTACAATTTTTACAGAATTATTTTATAGTACCAGTCAGGAATGTAAAAGTGAATTACAATAATAATAATAACAATGTAAATAATTAAATTAATTATGTGAAAATTACTTATTACAAAAACTTAGAAGTAAGGTATCATACAAAGTAGAAAAGACAATAGATTTAAATTGAATAAAACCTGTGTTGGAGACATGAACTCCAATTTGATTGAATTTTAAAAAATTTCCCTAATTATTCAATTATAATAATAATGAACTTAATATGAAAGAAACGAATTTACAATGAATTTAAACTTATATATGCATATCCTTACCTTAGAATAACTCACCTTGTAAAATTTAACTAAAACATTCACTTCTTAAAACCACATATGTACTTACCTTAAATTCCTTAAATCTACTTAAATCATTTTTCTAAAGTACTTACCTGTGCTAAGATACACACCCTTTGTTAAAATACCTAGATTTACTTAAATTAACTTACTTAACTCACCTTTTTCAAGCACCCTGAAAAATAAGAATTTACTTACTGTTTTCTGCATTTTTTATACTCTTTGTACATTTTCACATTAACCTACATACATACATACATACTTACCGTTTTCCTGCTGCGCAGGAGACTTAGGAAATTTGCCAAATCAGTTCGTTATCAACTACCGTCCGCTCATGTACATCATTTTTAGTTGACTCCTTTTGACTGAAGTGATTTAAGTTTAATAAAGTAATTTTTTGAAGTTTAAAGTGAAGTGCCGTGATTTTCATTTGGAAGGGAGAGTAGTGGAAACCCCATCCCATTTATACCCCTAGCTAATACATGGTCCATTGCGGCCATCAGTGAATCAGTGACCTATAAGAAAAAATAGAAAAACTTAAAACCTTAAATGCGAAAAAAATTATAAGAGGTTGAATAAAAACAATAAGTGGAAAAAACACCTAAGATAAAAATATTGCAAAATATAAAAATTTATAAAATACTTACTTGCGAAAAAAGACCAAATAGTTCTTACTTACCTTAATACAAGTGTATACTTATGTACCTATACCAGTGCAAAAAACATAAAAAAATAAAATTCAAAAAACTAAAAGTAAAGTTAAATACTTACCCGGTACGTGCGCGATAAAACAAACTGCAAATAAATTTAAACAAACAAAAAAGTGCAAATTGTAGAAAAAATTTACATTTACTTACTTAAAAATTACAAAGTGCTGAAAATAAAACAGGTTTAAAGTAAATTAAAATCGGGAAAATTACCCAAAGAACTAAAAATTTTGGAAAGCAAGGTGCTGAAAAGAAAAAAAAATCATACAAAGTGCGGAAAGTCATACAAGTGCTAAGAAATAGAAATAAAACAAAAGTTTCTTTGAAAACCGCCGTATCAAGCATAGCTTTAACACATAATTGCATACGAAGTATGCAATGTGTAAAAGATTAAAATATGCATAAAGAAGGCAATTGGGAAAGACTTCACAACAGGCATGACGTAGCTGAATGCGTTTACAACCATTTCAACTATCGTAGGGGTGCGAGTTCGACTCCCACTCCCGGGAGAAAAGGCTTTGAAGAGATTTGCAAGGTATAATCGAAACAGCTGTCGCCTTGTCCGTCCTGATGTCACGTTGTTTAAATTTTTCCCAAATTATTAAATAAATTAAAAAAACAAATTTATATTGAAAATTAAACAAAAGGAATTACCTGAAAAGAAAAGAAAATTAATATTATAAAAAACGGTACACATACAATAAAAAAAAAGGCACTCATTAAACCATCCAAAAAAAAAAATTTTTTGTGTGACAGCGCCTTTAATTTTGTAGCAATATTTGCTATTTTTTACTATACCACGAGCAGTAGACCTGCACAAGCGGTACCCCATCAAACAGAAAATAAGCATACATCAAAGGACAAAACAGGTGATAAATAAACAAGAATGCCAAAGTAAGTACACCCAGTACAAAATTATACATATTCAGAAGTACAGCAAATTTACCCACCCTCCGAGCAGGGATGCACCTTAACGTTAAGCTAATCGTTTATCAAAAAATTTCCACCGTTTCCGTTGAAACACTTCGAAATATTATCGATAAAGAAATTATCAAGATAAATTGTATCTCGTTTTTAACCGAAACGAAAAGCTTTCGTTAACGTTAAAAACGTTAACGAAAACGTGATACTTTATGTTTGAATTATGCTGGCAATGCTATAGCCATGGTGAAGCCGTAAGGTGGCAACAACGAGCGCACATACACACACAAACTCTATGTAATTTGTTTGTGTAATTCGTTGGTGGTAATGTCAAAAATACTGTGAGAAATGTTCGTACTGTCAAAATTCATGAGAAAAGTTGCAATCAGCTTGGATAATGCTTTCACCTTTAATGACTCCGCCATCAATCAGCTTTGCCAGCATAGTTTGAAATTAATAATCAACATAAACGATTTGATTTCGTTTTGATATGGCAGAAAACGAAACGAAATCATTTCGTTAATTTGACGATCTTAACGTTAATAAACGAAACGAAGTCATTTCGTTTCGTTTATTAACGTTGATTATCGTAACGAAATGATATCGTTTCGTTGGTTAAGCATGCCTGCCTCCGAGCGGTAGTTGGAACCGTTCATTTACCCAACAACACCGCATACTCTGGTTAGATAAAACCCATAACAGGTACAGTCGAACCTTAACTCAATAGTTCGTACATATGTACATAATATAAATTGCAATCGAAGCAACATTTTCTCATCTCATAGCGGCACTTATCTTTGGAAAAAAGCTGTACTTGTCCCATCATATATACATATATATATATATACATACTCATAACCCTCATATATAAATACTGTACTCATACACTCTTGTATACATGTAATTGGTTCTCATCATTAGCATCCTCTCACCCAAAATTAGTTGCTACCCAAATATAAATAACCCGTTGCATACATTTTTTGCAACATAAAAAAAAAAAAATCTCCAAAAAACTCAATTTTGCACTTAACCCATTTGCATAAATAAACTCAGCTCATTACTCCAATAAAAAACCCCCCACCCCTATATAATAAAATTGATTTTATTGGACCAAAGAAAACTAAAAAGTTAAACACCCTAATACGCACTTCTTTTAAACTAAGACTTCACTCAATACGCAACTTAGAACTCAACTTAGTAAAATAAGTGCAACTCAAAGCAATTATAGCTCCACCCACTCTCTTTTTAATTTCTCCACGCCATATGTACATACATATTTAAATACATAACCACATACTTGTACTTAGAGGCGCTAAGACAAGTAATTTTGCACCCTCAACACAAAAGCCGCTCATATCCACTTATTTGTGCAAATTCCGCTACTCATAATTGCACAGTGGGACTAGGCATCTCAAAAACTGAGTAAAATTACAGTGGTAAGAAACACTTAAATTCTCAGTAAATTTTAGAATCAAGTTTAAATTGTAATATGGCGGACGAGAAAAAGGAGCAACCCAAAACCCTAAAGCCACAGTCAGGACCCGTTACCCGATCTAAATCCCAGTCGGAAGATGAATACGGAGTTTTGGACAAGAAATTTTTCTTCGAGATAAACAAATTAGAAAAATTCTGCGAAAAATGGTGGAACTTAGCGGAAACGGACCACTCTGAGACCAGTCTCAAGCTGTACTTGGAGGAACTCAACAAGCGAGTAGACGCAGTGGAACCTGCATACGAAGCAGCACAGCTAGGCAGAACGGAGGAAAAATTCAGGGCGACATGCGAGGATGCATACAACACATCTCTCGACACAGCGATGAGCACAAAACTCAGGATCAGCGAGCTGATTAGCACCCTCCAAACTAGTCAACTGAGCAACATGCCCATACAGGTAAACCATACCCCCTCTCAACACGAACCCTATCTCAAAGTCCCCGCATGCGACACGGAGGTCTTCCATGGCGGTTATGAAGACTGGCCGTCATTCCGGGACATGTTCACTGCGGTCTACATAAATCAACCAAAATTATCTCAGGCCCAAAAACTCTATCATCTGAGAGCAAAAACACGAGGAAAAGCCGCTCTGATTATTAAAAAATATCAGCTAAATGATCAAAACTTCGAGCTGGCCTGGGGAGCACTCAAATCCCGATACGAGAATCGGAGAATTCTCGTAGATAACCAATTAAAGACCCTATTTAATATGCCCACAGTTTATTCTGAAAATGGTGAAAGAATTCAAGAAATTCAAACCACCATAAATAACTGTATCTCGACCCTAAATGCGAGCGATGTCTCAACTGATAACTGGGACCCCATTCTCGTATTCTTATGCTCATCAAAACTACCTGATGAAACCCTGGCACTGTGGGAACAATCACTCGACTCCAGGAAAGAACTTCCACTTTGGTCGGAGATGGACAAATTTCTCACGACAAGGTACGAAGTAGTAGAAAGACTTGGTACGTATAGGCCGAGCAAAACCCGTAACCCCAACTCTAGCTTCACCCACAGATCCTCAACACCCCAAACCTCATCGAACTTTAGGAATAAGACGCAAACATTCCATGTGGACTCAAAGAGGCAACCCTCATGCAAACTCTGCAATCTGAATCACTCATTAATGAGCTGTATAAAATTCAGAGATCTCTCAACCCAAGAGCGAAGCAAATTCGTAAAAGAAAACAATTATTGCACAAAATGTTTAGCTTGCTCTCACTTGGAAAGAGATTGTGGTAGCAATTTCACATGCGTGTATTGCCAAAAACGACATCACTCGCTACTCCACTTCCAAGGAAAATCCCACCCAGACAGCAGACCCAGGCAGCAGAGGAACAGGACGCACACAACCCCTCAAGGTCTGCCACCTCCAGCTGAAGACCCGAACAGGGCGTCAACCTCAAAAGAGGCCAGCCAAACCCAAGCCACTCAAAACCCTTTTAAGAAAAACTCAACCTCAACTCACTTCGCGAGTAGTAGCGAAACTACTCTTTTACCAACAGCTTTAGTCACGGTGAAAGCAAATGGCGAACACCACAAGATCCGTGCACTAATAGATCAGGGTTCGGAAAAGACATTTGTAGCGTCTCGAATCCAGAAGCTCTTGAAACTACCAACCAAGAAAACCCATTATAAGATCTCGGGAATGGGCGGATCGGTAGTTCAAAACTCAGACCAGATCTGCGAGATAACACTCTGCTCGTCGGATCTCAAAACAAAAATAAACACCTAAGCGATATTATTGCCTAAACTGACCCATTTCTTACCCAGCATTAAAGTGTCAAAAATAGATTTGCAAGAAATTGCCACATGGCCACTCGCGGACCCTAACTGTTTTACCCCTTCGAGAATCGACATGGTTATAGGTAGCGATCTCACTCCCCAAATAATACTCCAGGGGCTACAAGCCAACGTAAGTGGTTCCTTGTTAGCCCAAAATACAATATTTGGGTGGATACTCAGCGGGCCTATTAAAGAACAAGTGAACGCATTCTCCACCCAAGTTATTGAAAACCCAGACGACACCCTTAGCACATTATTGCAGAAGTTCTGGCAACAGGAAGAAATACCTGACACCCAAGCCCTTTCGGAAGAGGACCAATTTTGCGAGGAACTCTACCGAGAAACCACTCACCGCCAGGAAGATGGCCGATATGTGGTAAAACTTCCATTTAAAAAGGAATTCCCCAGTACCCTTGCCCTTGGACACTCAAGAATTGCAGCACAGCAGCAATGCATCAGCGTCGAGCGATCCTTGGAGAAAAGACCAGAATTGAGAGAAAAATACTCAGAAATTTTGGAGGAATACCTCACCATGGGCCACATGGAGGCAACTTCATCACGCGAAGTCATCGAGAACGGAAAGTACTCGTCGTTCTACCTCCCCCACCACGCTGTCTTAAAACCCGACAGCAAAACAACAAAGGTACGCGTTGTTTTCAACGCGTCTAGAACTACCCACTCTGGCAACTCGTTAAACGATGTGTTGCACACAGGCCCCATACTCCAAAACGGCTTAATGCTGGAGATTTTTTAAGTACGTATTTAACGGCGACATCGAAAAGATGTACCGCCAAATACTCGTTCATAAAGAAGATCAGAATTTTCAAAGAATTCTCTTCCGAAGATCTCCACAGCTACCGATGGAGGACTTCAAATTAAAGGCAGTGACGTTCGGCGTCAACTGTGCCCCATATCTCGCGATACGGACTCTGCACCAACTCGCAGAAGACACAAAGCCCACCCACCCACTCGCCTATGATATATTGCTACACGAAACCTACGTAGACGATATACTTTCGGGCGAACATAGTATACAGTCCGCTCACGACTCTCTACACCAGATTATCGAAGCGTTGAAATCAGCCGGTTTTCCACTCAAGAAAATAACGGCAAATCACCCAAAATTGTTGGAATCCATCCCAGAATCTGATCTCCTAGATGCAGATTTCCTCAAATTTCACGATGCCAGCTCAACAAAGACCCTCGGCATAAAATGGAATGCTATAAACGACTCTTTCTCATACTCTTACGACCCTATACCCGCAGAAAACTCGAACACAAAGAGGCAAATTTTATCGGCGGTTGCGAAATTGTTTGACCCGGCAGGATGGCTATCGCCAATAATGATACTAGCCAAGACTCTCCTCCAGCAACTCTGGTTAGAAGGAACTGACTGGGATGAACAAGTCAAACCCAGCGCTTTCCACAAATGGAACATATTTCGCGAAAATCTCTCCGCGATAAATGAAATTAAAATACCTCGATGGGTTCAATTTTCACCCAATAAACCCTTTCAGATGCATGGATTCACAGATGCATCTGAAAAAGCATTCTGCGCTTGTGTGTACCTGCGAGTACAGAATAGCAAGGACACGTTTTCTACTCACCTACTCGTGGCAAAGAGCAAAGTGGCTCCCGTGAAAACCGTGAGCCTCCCTCGTCTAGAACTCTGTGGAGCAGTACTACTCACAAAATTAATAAAACAAATTCGCTCACACCTAACTCTGACTCCACATGACCTGTTTCTCTGGTCGGACTACGCTATCGTACTAGCATGGCTAGAAAAACCCCCACACACCTGGAAGACCTACGTGGCGAATACAACCTCACAAATTCTGGAAAATGTGAGTAACGCCCCTTGGAAACACGTACCCAGTGGAGATAATCCAGCAGATCTTGGTACCCGTGGATGTACACCCAAGGATCTAGCCGAATGTTCCCTTTGGTGGAAGGGGCCAGAGTGGTTGGCCAAATCCCCAACGTCCTGGCCGAAACCAGTGACACAAACCCCTACTCCACCGGAACAAAAGCGCACCCATGCATTTCATGCTGTAGATGTGCCTGATCTACTCGAACGCTTTTCTTCCTACTCAAGAGCTCTACGAGTCGTTGCTTATATGTACCGATTTATACACAGAGCACAAGGTCTTGATACTTTGAAAACGATCACGCTAACCCAAGAGGAAGTTCATCAAGCGAAAGTTCGTTTGATCCTGTTGACGCAACATAAATACTTCTCTGCCGAAATTGCAGATCTACAGTCCAACAAACCACTCCACAAAAAGAGTTCATTGCTACCTCTAAACCCTATGCTCGACGAATCAGGCATAATGCGGGTGAATGGTCGGCTCGCAGAAGCCAATCTTCGTTACAACGAGCGTTATCCCATTATAATTCCCGATAACTCTCGGTTTTGCTATTTACTCTTAGAATTTAGTCACTCTACCTTGTTGCATGCCGAAAAACAACTGATGATCCGCATGATACAACAGGAATACTACATCCCTCGACTCAAACAAAAGGTGAAGAAGTGCATATTCCATTGTAAGATATGCACGATCTACAAACAACAGGCTAAATCCCAAATAATGGCCGCACTCCCTCCGGAAAGGTCCACCTACTCTCTCCCATTTCACATGACCGGTATCGACTTTGCTGGACCTTTTCTCGTTAAAACATCAATCTTACGGAAGGCCCCTTACTCAAAGGCATACGTTTGTGTATTCGTATGCTTCTCAACAAAAGCAGTCCATCTGGAAGTCTGCTCAGATCTGACGACCGCTGCTTTTAAAGCAGCATTTGCTCGTTTTGTTAGCCGTCGTGGACTCCCACACAAAATAATGTCAGACAATGGTAAAACCTTTATTGGAGCAAGTCGTGTCATTCAAAAGGAGCTTTATTCTTTTCTCAAGGAAGCCGCAACTGACATAGCTCAAAAATATGCTACTCATGGACTGTCCTGGCAATTCATCCCACCATATGCTCCTCACATGGGCGGATTATGCGAAGCGGCAGTTAAAAGCTTTAAAACCCATTTCCTTAAAGTTGCAGGCAGTAAAAATTCACATTTGAAGAATTTACTACCCTACTCACTCGAATCGAAGCGGTTCTCAACTCTAGACCGTTAGCTCCGATGTCGCAAGATCTAAATGATTTACTCGCTCTAACTCCCGGACATTTCCTCCGTGGTGCTCCACTACTCGCGTTACCCGAACCCAACTCCGAGAACCTCTCGCTCATCAACAAATGGCAAAAACTCCAAGTTCTACACCATCAATTTAGTACGCGCTGGAAAAATGAATATCTCAAAGAACTTCATAAGCGTACTAAATGGAAAACTCAGCAGACAAACATCAAAGAAGGTGATCTAGTCGTCGTGAAAGATGACCTTTTCCCCCCGAATGAGTGGCGACTCGGACGTGTCACTCGTCTTCATCCCGGATCGGATGAAAATGTTCGAGTTGTAGATGTCCGCACTCAAAGCGGAATATATACACGACCCATTGCAAAACTTTGCACACTTCCCCCAGCAGAATACTATCTCTACCCTCACTCTAGCGATCTCACCGTGGCATATAAAATCTAGGATATCCATAAAACCCTATCGTTAGCCCCCTACTCACCTCACAAAATATTTCTCTCTCTTTTTATTCTCATTACAGACGCTACGAGAGTTACAGCACTTGTCGGCTCTGTTGCCAAAAGCACTCTTTGCGCTATTGCAACGCCTTCATGGCTATGACCCCTGAAGATCGCTATGAGTCGGTGCGGGCTCATAAATATTGTATCAATTGTTTGGCAACATCCCATGTTACGGGCGCATGCGACTCCCTGGACCGTTGCCGCAAATGCGGCCTTGCACACCACACGCTGCTACATCGGCAGCAAGATAAACCTCCCAAGAAGCAGAAGAACCGACGCAATGTACCGAAACCGAAGGAGAAACCCACTAGTCGACGAGTGGTCATTGCCAAGCCGAAAAAGAAGAGGGAAGGACGCAAGGACACTCAGCGGCGCTTGAAAACCCTGTTCTCCACAGCAGTATCCACCTTGGCAGAGATGCAGGAGTTGCTGCTTCCTTCATCGGAGCAGGCCGGCCGCCATGTTGGAGACATGAACTCCAATTTGATTGAATTTTAAAAAATTTCCCTAATTATTCAATTATAATAATAATGAACTTAATATGAAAGAAACGAATTTACAATGAATTTAAACTTATATATGCATATCCTTACCTTAGAATAACTCACCTTGTAAAATTTAACTAAAACATTCACTTCTTAAAACCACATATGT
This sequence comes from Eurosta solidaginis, assembly GCF_040869045.1. Lineage (NCBI taxonomy): Eukaryota > Metazoa > Arthropoda > Insecta > Diptera > Tephritidae > Eurosta > Eurosta solidaginis. The sequence continues at coordinate 31,029,388 of NC_090320.1, forward strand.
ACTTACCTTAAATTCCTTAAACCTACTTAAATCATTTTTCTAAAATACTTACCTGTGCTAAGATACACACCCTTTGTTAAAATACCTAGATTTACTTAAATTAACTTACTTAACTCACCTTTTTCAAGCACCCTGAAAAATAAGAATTTACTTACTGTTTTCTGCATTTTTTATACTCTTTGTACATTTTCATATTAACCTACATACATACATACATACTTACCGTTTTCCTGCTGCGCAGGAGACTTAGGAAATTTGCCAAATCAGTTCGTTATCAACTACCGTCCGCTCATGTACATCATTTTTAGTTGACTCCTTTTGACTGAAGTGATTTAAGTTTAATAAAGTAATTTTTTGAAGTTTAAAGTGAAGTGCCGTGATTTTCATTTGGAAGGGAGAGTAGTGGAAACCCCATCCCATTTATACCCCTAGCTAATACAACCTGATCCAACAAAAAGTTATAGGGTAGGTAATCTTTTATAATTATGTTATTATTCGCTATCATCACTTTCATTGGATGAGTCACTTGTGGAATAGTCATGAACATCAGCAGCACTACTGTGAAAGCTTGAAACAACTGGGGTATTTATTGACTCCTCAACATTATCGGGGACAGTAAATTTAAGACTTCTGAAGTCAGACTTTTAAATTTTTTCTTAGGTATCTCCCTAAAACTGTTAACTAAAGGATCCGTTGTTATAAGCAACATATTCATAAGATCTCTATTCGTGGCTTCACGCGACTGCTTTTGTGTGTTATCATCCCTGAATCGTCTCAAATCTTTGTTACGGGCTTCCTGTGCTTCCTCAGAAAGTTGACCAATAGGTAAAATTGCTGATTTTATAATATCAGTACTATGCACTAAAAATTTATGAACTGTAACAGGCATATTAAACCATGGATAGAGATCTATGTATAGTTTTTTAGTCTCGACCGCAAATTTTTCAAATTTTTGGATATTTATTTTGTACCCAGATGCTAATGCGCGAAGGAGAGTGTCGAATCTTTTAATGAGCGTTACATCCAATCCCGTAATCTCAGCACTAGCTCAGAATTTTCGAAAAACCTACGAGCAGTGTTGCCGTCATTGGTATTGCCGAAACCTGGTTTTGGTTTATCTTCATCAATCCATTGTATGTACCTGTTTTTATGCCTTGGTGACTGGTGCGGTAGGTTGTGGCAGGTTGAAGTCAATGATCTTCGCCTTTTTGCTTTTGGTGTGATCTTGTTGACCTTGCGCGTTTATTTTTGTATGTTTTATGGCTACGTGTTTGTTCCCTGTACCATGGAATTGGTTTTACCGTTTGTACATCAGCTTTAAAGGTTCAAATATCTCGTCGGAGCTGGTACGTACATACATCCTATTTGATATGTAGAGATAACTAAATCTACAAAAAAAAAAAAAATTAAAAATAGATGTGCAAAGAATTCGCAATGGTTTTTTCTTTCGACTATTAGAGAATACTTGCGACTATAACATATGTAAAATTAAGCCCGGATGTCCGCGGATGTATGTAACTTTTTTGTCCCTAAAGTTAAAAATATAGGGAAAAAATACCTTTTCTTCTTAATAACGGAATGTTAAATATATTGAAAATACTCTAATTATGAAAGAATTACTATTAAAAAAATTTACTTACCTTCGAGCTTAGAATCCATCAAAAAAATTATGTAAAAGTGTTCACTTAAAAGAAATATGAATCTTAATATTCAACAAGAATTTTGCAAATTAATCAATGCATTTTACGGCCACTCCTGCCTTCTTACTTCAATTACTCAATATATATGAGCAAAAATAACAAAAAAAAAAGCAAAAATCCCGTTATTTTATTTGTTTTCTCATTACACTTTTCTTGGAATAAGAACTTTGTTTTTGTCCAGCTAGCTTGTTCTACACGAAACACTGTGCAGTGGCCAGAGAATTGTTGAAAATGATTGTGAGTGGCATTGCCAAACACACAACTTTTTAGCAAAATTACCATCAGGCCATCAGAGTCAGTCTTTGCTTCCTTATGCCGTTTATAACATCCGAAAGGGATACACGTAGAGACCCGAAGTTAATAGAACAATCCTTCGTCGAAGAAAAACAAGTCATTCCATTATGTTTTTGTTGTTGGCAATAAGCCCACTTGCCATAGCTAAGGTCGCTTTGAGCTGCCAACACAACAATCAGGGCAATAAACCGGGATTTGTGATGCTCTAGTAAATGCGGCAGTGATCACCTACATATATACCTAAGCAATGTTAGTATGTGTTTGTGCCGAAAGCAGCTGATAGATATGAAAAATGAAAAAAAGTAGCAAAAGAAAACGAAGAAGAATAACGAAATTATGTGTGGTCGCATTAATATACATTTAAAACGATTTCGATGAGCTTATTAGCTTGTCTATAGGAAATAAACGATTTGTGCATTTGATAATATTTGATAAGGAGTTTTAAAATGCTTAATAGGATAGTCCGGTGTTAAGATGGGTGGTGTTCGTTTAACGGGTTAAAGCCAAACTCATCAACTCTCAAAGCAAAGGTTAAGCAATGTTATTGGGACCGTCTGTCGACTTTTTATATAGTGGTATGTAGGGTATTCCTATGTTACTTTCGATCTCGATATGAAGATGCATTGTACATTTGGATTTGAATAAAAATCAATCCGTACTTCCATCTTACTGTAGCCTTTGACTCTCTAAAAGGCCATCGAAGTGATAGATAAGTTATTACTTTGTGGTACTGAAGGCATGGTCTCCAACAAGCTTCAGTGTTTGGATCCCCCATACTTCCTTTAAACAGAGATTGTTTTTAAACAAGCTTCAGAACTTTGGGTGAAGTTGTGGAGCAACCGGATGCTAGCACCTATAGAGGGAAGGGTTTTATCTGACGTATTTAGACCTCTGTGTTTTAGAACACTGGGGTTAGATCATCCATTGGCAGGTACCCAAGTAAACTATGACATGCATTGTATGTGAACTTTGAAAGTGGTAAGTATTTTTGATTTTAGGCTACTTGTTCAGTTAAGAATTAAAAGGCCGGCATCGTCAGCGGTCCAATTCTTTTTAGTATTGCAATTGGCTTTCGGACAAAATGATTACAGAGCATAGCTTTAAAGCTTCATCAAATTTGTTTTGCAATCGATTTGCCTCTTTTTATCGAGGTTGCCTTCTCTGTATTCCTCAGACCTTAACCCAACATATTTCAATTCATGTTCTCATCTATCTTTATTATTTTGAATATAAAAGCAACCGCTATGCTTCATTCCATTAATCTATGTATAATAATTTTAATTTAAATGGAGTAATCAACCTCAACAAATAAACTGTAAACCTATACTCAAATTTCATGCATCATTCTTCACTCATACCAACAAACCAAAAATTATGTAAGTAAGGTTCATATAATCGTTGTTAATTCATATTGATTTCAGTTTCGGTTAACGACAATGTTTTTTGGCAGACAAATATAAATAAATAAATAATAAATATACTGCAATATGTTAAATGATTGACATTTTACTTCGTTATGAAGCAACCACAAACATACAAATAAATGTAACCACCTTACAGTAAAACAGCCAGCGGTTCAGAAAAAACTAGTGTTCAACTAGATTCCGATTAATTGTACCAGTTTGGAATTCAAAGGTTTGCCAAGTATTGAATTTCGGAGAGGCAAACGTAAGACTCAAAGGAATATCTACATAGAGAGCGGTGAATTGAGTTTTGTATCCATCGGCTTATTTATAATTCATTAAAAAATCCTCGTAATGTCTTATATAACTTCTAGTTCCCTAGTGAAGCCAAACTATGCTATGGACTTAACCTTTGCATTGACCCCGCTTAAGCAAAGCAAGTGCTGTGGCAGTCTGGTTTTTTTTTGCAGTATTTTAGTACCAGATGTTAATTGGGACGTTTCGTTTTCTTTGCGAGTTCATTTTAGGTTTTGTTGCAATTTAGAATAGAAAATGTGCGAAAAATAGCCCACGTAATCAAGCCGATGCGCTTCTATAATACAAGGCATTATGGCAATTTCTTGACTTGTAAAAATATTTACTCACGGTATGAGGAATCCAGAATGTAAACTTAGATAAGTTTAAGCGTAAGCGTGACTAAAAATTGTATGCTAAATGGGGGAACATAGTATTGTAACGAATGTTAGCAGCACTGAGCGATGCTATCGTCTCTAAGCCGATGCTAAGCAGTGACGTGAATTCACATCCATATATCAATCATTATGTATCTACATAAACGAAACAATAATTGCGTCTACACATATGTACCATGTACGTATACGAGCAGCGGAGAGTCAATGCACAAACACAAGCATATATCTGAGATACTCCTATAAGTATGCAATGAGAAAAACTATAAAATTGTGCAATTGTAGTTACAGCTGAGAAGTTTTAGAGCTGCTGGACTAGTAGCTTCTGGAAGCGCCTAGAAGATGCGAAGGTTGAAATCAAAGAGTATAAAAGGCGGCAATTGTAGAGGCACTGGAATTCAGTTTGATTTGAGTTGTCAAGCAGTTTCGACTAAGATGCTATCTAGCGAGCAAGAGCAGTATTATTTTGAATAGTAGAGTTTCATTTGAGCTATCAATCAGTTTGGTTATTAAGCAAGCTATTCGTTGCACAGTTTGAGTGTTATTGTGAAGTACTTTAATAAAGGCCATTTTGCATTATTACAAATTGGAGTTATTTATTCAACATTTTAGTGATTCGAACTTAGCAGAGGATTGCAAATAAGAGGATTTGCAAGTAAATTCATTACAGTATGTAAATGTCTGTGAGCGTGTGTTAGTGTGTGTGTGTAGTGATTTATTGTTAAAGGATTGTGACTAATGCACGGTGGGCAGGAAGCAACGATATGTTGCATGAAAATGTCGTCAAAAAAGGAAAGCGGAGTGTATTTGGTGATGATTATAGATGCAAAATTCGTTGGATTTGAAATCCTAGCTGCTCCTATTTCAAAAATATTCACATTTTGCATATTTACGATAGCATCAGTTTTTGCGATATAGAAAAGGCGTGTTTTTGAATCGTTGGAACATATTTATGTAATATATATTTGATATTTTATATTTAAATAAATTTAAATAAATAAATATATATATGGGGTATTCCATCCTATTTCGGCCAATTTTGAACCCGACCCCTTTAGAATTGGCTGAAAGTTTTTCTTCTTTTTCTAGCTTACGAAAGACGTTTTTTCAGAATTTTTCAAATTTTTTCATCCAACTCAAAAGAAGTTATGAATTTAAAAAAAAAACACCGTTTTTGTTTTCAAAATGCTATAACTTTTTCAGAAATTGACCATTTGGGATCTTTTTTTTTTAAATTTGTTTTAAATGTACTTTTCGGAAAAAATACAAAAAAATTTTTTAAGTTTTTTTTTTCAATTAAATAAAAAAAAAAAATTATCGGCCCACTCCGGGATTAGTGGGGATGATTGCAGAATTGATTGAAGTTTTTTATTGGAAAAAAAAAATGGCGAAATTCGAAAAATCTCGAAAAACTGAAAAATTACAAAAAAAAAACTTTAAACATTTTTTTGTATTTTTTCCGAAAAGTACATTTAAAAACAAATTAAAAAAAAAAAAGATCCCAAACGGTCAATTTTTGAAAAAGTTATAGCATTTTGAAAAAAACACCGTTTTTTTTTTTAAATTCATAACTTTTTTTGAGTTGGATGAAAAAATTTTAAAAAATTCTGAAAAACGTCTTTCGTAAGCTAGAAAAAGAAAAAACACTTTCAGCCAATTCTAAAGGGGTCGGGTTCAAAATTGGTCGAAATGGGATGGAATACCCCATATATATGTATATACAAGGGGCAGGGTGGGGGGTAGCCTTCGCGTGCCTTGCCTAATGATCCAGTCGAATGTAAATATTCTCATTCTAACATATTTATGTATCAATATTAAAAGATGTATGAGTGTTTAAGCACCAAATGTATGTACGTGTGTAAATATGCATATGTGTGTATTTTAGCCGGTTTCAAACGTTTACAAGGTGCACCACGTGGATGCAACTTACTTTGCACCTGGTTTTTTTAATTTTATTTTAATTTTATTTTTTTAGTTTTTTATGTTTTTTTTTCGTTTTTATGTTTTCCATTTTCTTATTATTTATAAAATTTTCTTCTTTTGTTTGTTTATGGGTTTTTAATTTTTTTTTTATTTTTTTAAGATTATATAAACTTTATAAACTTAACTTTTAAATTCACAAATTTTTTTACATTATAGTTTACTAAATACTAGCATTACAGTTTTGAATATGCTGTGATGAAAATGTCACTACAGCTTTATTTAACCGTGTCAAATAATTTGGTTCTTCAATCATAATTATTTTAAATCTTTCCCAGAATTTTTTGAACTCCTTATGAATCGACTCCCCAGTCTGTTCGGACCATAATCCTAAACCATCGTTATTCAAGAATATAATGGCTTGTTTCAAATGTTCTAAAATAATATGGAGCTTAAGTGTTTGAGAAGTCTTAGCACTTTTTAATCCTTCACGGAGTTCGCTTAGATTTTGTCAAGATCAGTAAGATCCGCTTTTTTGGCATTCAAGCAAGTGTTGACAATTTTGTTCAACACTTTCAGTGCGACAATATAAAGCTGCAATCGAAACGGCCCTACATGCTCATAAATTTCAGGATCCTGTAAAATATCCGCATCTTGAAGGAGTTTTCGACAATGATTGCCTTCAAAAAGATCCCCTTGATAGCTTTTATGACTTAAACCTAATTTATTTGACCACAACAAGGCTTTTTCCTTTCCAATACCATCCCAAAAGAAATCGTTGGCAAACCCCTGCAATAGATGTAGTTCAGGATGAATGCATGGAGCGCATACTTTTTTCCGATTTTCTTCGTGATTGCATTTATTTTTCGATGGACAATGGGCATTATTTATCAATATACGAATGCTCTGACCGCTATAAAAATAAGCAATGTTTACTTTACAAAATGCAGAAATTATCGATGATACTTATATTAATACTCGATTCAATTTTATTTACAAATTTTGTTATTTATGTATTTATATATTTATGTATCAAATACAAAATATCAATAATATATATTACATAAATATGTTCCAATGATTCAAAAACACGCCTTTTCTATGTCGCAAAAATTGATGCTATCAGAAATATATAAAATGTGAATATTTTTTAAATAGGAGCAGCTAGGATTTCAAATCCAACGAATTTTTCATCTATAATCATCACCAAATACAACCCCGCCTTCCTTTTTTGTCGACATTTTAATGCAACCTATCGTTGCTTCCTGCCCGACGTGAATGAGTATCATTTCTTATCGCTGAGTTATCGGCGTGTTATCGACGATTTATACACGTTTTATAGATTTGTTATCAACTTTCTATAGATATAAAAGGTTAAATATGAGTAATCGATTTTCTACAGACAAGTTATCGAAATGTTATCGATTTATCATTATCATAGATAGGTTTTCGATTATTTAGTTGTTATCGAAAAGTTATTTGTTTGTTAACGGGGTTTTACCAATTTGTTATCGGTATTTTACCGGGTTTTAATGAAAAATGTATGAATTTGTTTTCGAAAAGTTTCCGATTTGTTAACAAGAAGTAAATCTGTCCATAAGTTCTCAAGAAGTTATCGAGATATTGTAAAAAACTTATCGAAAAGTTATAAACTTGTTATTGAAGAGATATCTATTTGTTAACCAAAAGTTAATGATTTGTTATTGAAAGTTTATTGATTTATTATAAAAAAGATATCGACTTTTTATCGGCGACTCAATGGCTTGTTATGAAACAGATAACGATAAAACGTCAATATTAAATAGATGACACCTCTACATATAACACGCCGGTAACAAATTAATAAAAAACAAGTATGAAGCCGATGATGAGGGGATAACAAGCCCATAACAAACAGATGACTTTGGGATAATATCGCGTTCGTTTTGAAGCCGAGAATAAAATAATAACTTGCCGATAATAAGGCGATGCTCTTCTCAAACAGCTGGTAAAAATGCCTTTGCTCTCCCTTAACTTCAACCTTTGGGCAAGCTCTAGGCAATTAAAAAAAAATATTTGTCTACACCTCTATGCTTACACATCGAACTTAACGAGTACTTTCGAAGGGGTTTTTGTTTGCGTTTCGGTTTGTAGGTGAGTTACCGGTTCAGCTTTCAGATTTTAGTTTTGTCCTCAGATATGGTTTGACTATGGGATTCCGTCTTTAAGTTCAGTTAAATGTCCAGTGGCAGATGCGATTCTCTTAATTTTTGGTTCAAGTTCTGATCAGGATAACGACTCCATTTTGTTCTTTGTTCCGGTATTGATTCTGTTATCGATTTTGTTTCCTCCTCCGTTTATAGTGTAATGTTCACGGCTTCAGTTGTGGTTCCACTTTCAGTAACGTCTTTGATAAGTTTCCTTTCTGGGTTCGGTTGCAGCATTGGTTACAGCTTTCCATTCCAATTTGGGTTCGGTACGTTTTGATTCTTACTTTTACCTCTTATGCCCTTCAGTTTAAAGTTATGTATCGTTAAAGGCTTCAATTTCGATTCCAGTTTCGTTCCTGGTTTCAGTTGTCGCTTTTGTTGCCTTTCTAATTTAGGTACCATAATTAGTTTTCGAATGGGTTCCCTTCAAGCTGACGTTTGGTTCCAGCTCGGATTGCTATACTGGTTTAAGTTCGGTGTCTTAGAAAAGACAGTTGTCATCATACATAAAAAACGGGCGCTTACTTGAGCTTGAAGTTCATATCTAGCAGTTTTGAGTTGGTTTGCAACTGGTTCTTTTGCTTGCAAGGCCAGAATTAAATTATTTGATGTATTGAACCGGCACCATTTGCTCGTTAAATGTCATGCATACATATTTATGCTTATATGCAGATATGTGTGTCTGGGCACGTGTATTTTATGACAAAACTTATCCAAAAGTTAAACTGTGCCCAATTTTGACTTGTTTTCAAAGGCAGCCTTGTAGAGAAATGTATCGTCTAAACTTACCAAGGGCATATTCGTCTTTTAGCCAAATATAAAAAAAATGTGTATAAAAACGTGTTCATAAATCATAAAAGGACATAATACACCTATGTACATATGTATATTGTATATTCTCAATGTTTCGTGTTCATCTCTGCCCTTGGTGGGCTCCCTTGTAATTGAATGCCCATAAAAATGTTTATAGGCACTCAATAGCGATTGAGTCCTTGAGTATTTTTTTTTTTTCATTGCTGATTTTTTGTAATTTTTTGTAATAAATTTTGTAAGTAGATTACAGGCTTGTATGAGTATTTCATTTGTATCTATGACAATGAGATTCATGGAAATCACGATGATTGATGATAAATGATTTGTATTCACGCCTATGAAAATACTTTGTACATATTTGGCTGGTTGACATATAACTTATTGATATTTGAATGTCCTTTGAGGTTTCAAGTGGGTGCTCATACTAAAAAAAGTTGAGTCCAAAAGAACAACTGAAACTGTGAGAATTCGTCGAATGGCTTTGAATAGTCTGGTATTTCTAAAGAAAAATACACTGAAATAGTTGACAACGATCCCACGGGAGAGTGCTTCGACAGATTTAGTGAGTAATCCATTACTTTCTATAGCTTCGTGCCCCTAGATTAAATAAAAGCGGTCAAATAATGTTTAACAATACCCTACTTTAGTCGTTAAAATATTTTTGTAGAAATTTGCTGCCTTGTTCTTCTTCTTCCTCTTGTTTCGGAGGTTTTAGCGAGTTTTATAAAATGCTGATTGTTCTATTTGTTCCTTGCCTGATACTGATCCGGCACGTTCCGGAAAATAGCACCATTATGATACTAGCCTGACCATTGCGGGGACGATTTGGTTTATACATATGTGATCACTTTGAACCTTGTAGATCATTCAACCCCCTCCTTTCGTCAAAAACTTGGTGTCTGCAGAGCATCGGGTTGAAGAAGTTTTGAATTGCGCTGGCAAATCCTTGAAAAGGTTTCGCCTTCCCTCTGTGCACATGTGTCTTTCCAGTACGTTTCTTGTTGTAGTCGCAATTCTTTTACTCGGTGGGAGATGGGACCAACGATCCTAGTTAGCATTTGTTAGCTAAAGAGCCAAAGCCAAGGTTCTTAATTGTAGTTTTTTGTTTTTCTCCAATACCAGAACAAAGGTAAAAATCGATGGGCATTCCCGTAGGCGTGGAAGAAGCACCCATCGTGAATGTACAAATACCGTGCGACGCTATCCGTAGGGGTATAAGAGGTTTTGTTCGAAAATATCAGTTCCACCACTTGCGATTCACCTTGGACTCTTCTATATTAATCGCATTCAGTTTCACATCCTACTAAAATGTATATAACTTACTAAGAGTAATAAAACCAAAAGATATAAGTCTAGAATATTAAGCTCTTTGGAAGGAATTCTCTGCCCATACTTTTTTCCTTTTTTCTTACCTGTTTCTGGAATGTCTGGCGATCTAGCGCCACTAAGGGTGCTAATAGTGCTTCACCCCAGCTGTTGCTTAGATAAAGGAGTTCCTCAATCTCTCTGAAATTGTCCACCATTAAACTGATAAGTAAATTGGCACACCGTTTGGCTTACTTTCATCAACTACTATGACCCACTGCTGTTCCTCAGCTTTGTAGTTTATCGTCTAGTTTTCGAATGTTCTACTGTTGCTGCTTTACAAGCTCCACTTCTTTGTAGAAGGAAATATCAGATACCATCCCCTCTTGATCACTCAATTTGTACCACATTAGCTCCTCTTCCATTCCCCTCTTGATTTTTAACTTTATTTTGCCACGAATAGCTGCTGATTTGAGTAAAAAATAGAGAGCAGTGTTGCGAGTAAGAGTGCAATTTTAGCTAACTTGTTTCCCCTTAGATGTGCTTACTCGGGCGCCAGTTTAGTTGTAGTTATGAATTTGGGGAATTGTCATTATAGTTGCACTCTCTGTTTTCGGTTTGACTTCGTTGAAGCAAACGGAAGTGTCTATTGTTGTGACCAGTAATGGGTTTAAGTTGATGTTAAAATCATGTCCAATGGTATTTGTATCTCCAGCGGCATGATGCATGATAGTAAAGGCGCTAACTTTTCTTTTTTATTAAAGTTACACGTTCCTGCTCAGGCTCCAGTCAAGAAAACTCGGCTCTTTATAAGGAAAATTGACTTTATGAGAACATCACCCTATCTTATCAAATGTTATCACTTCTCATGTTATTCTATCTTTTCTTGGTTGATGTGTTTCTACTGAAGAGACCGGACTCAAATAGCGTGCTAGACATTGTCCTGGAACTAATTGCATAATGTTCCCTATGTGTTTACGTTTTGATACGGCTATTAGCTCAGGTAGCACAAAACTGCCTAGAAGTCAGAGCATCACGTTCGCCAGAGCTGGGCACTAGCAAAGAACTCTACAAGCGTCAGTGTCCCGTTTTGGTGGATATAATCCTAGATATCTATTTCCTAGACATATTCCGTAAAGACTCTGTTTTTCCTGGTTGTAGTCAGGCCATATTTGCTTAGTGATTTTGCAAGTATCTGTGTCAATGTTCCTGTGATGGGCAGAAGGTTTGCTGCTTTGCGTAACGCCCTTTTCGACGGCCTTAGAGAACGTATATTGTTAATCTGCTCGTCTCTTCTTTATGTACTTTAAGTTTATACCTTCTTATACTAGCTGTCTTATATTCTCCCGTGTTATTTTGTGTATTCGGCAGTTCGTGTCAAAATATTAGCTCACATTTTTGTTTGCTTTCTACGAATTATTTGTAAAGAAGGGTATACACAATCGAGAAGGAAAATTGCAAAAATCTTAACCAAAAGATTTTTTCTAACAGTAAAAAGTAACAAATGTGTGCTGTAACAAAAATCTTCAAAATAAACGCAAATGGAAACTTCATTGAAATTTTCGAGCTCACAAATTCTTTGTTGGCACTCAGCCGGTTAGGCTGCATTAAAGCTCCAGCGCTATACAAATATATGTATAAAGGAAATTGGCTGAGTAGACGCCAAAAAGGTGGCCAATTGAATGCTGCATTGCTGTAGTTAAGTTTTTCGAACCATTTGTATATATACGGACAAAGTGTACAGCAGCGAACACGAAAATAGCAGTTACAATTTTTATAATATTTCGTCAATGTTATTTCTTTTTTTATTTACATTAATTTATAATATATAATTAATTTATTTAAGAATGACTTCCGTGAATGATGTAAATAATAATCAATCTCAAAAACATTTCCGAAAATTCGAGAAAATGTTAGGAATTTTTTATTTATACCCTGCAAAGACTGGCACAAGTTATGAACTAGCGCAAGGCTTTCTAATTAAGATAAGGCAGCAGTTCTAATTCTATCCCCTCGCAGTGCTTTCAACTCACACTTTTAACATTGTGATGTCCAAAGAACTGGACATTTTTCTCCCTCGTGCACCTTTTGAACGCGTTCATAACTAGTTCAGTCGTAGGCGGTTATGAAATAGTCGCTGACTTTGAGTAATTATAGCGTAGAACTAAGTCATTTTGGCACAAGTGTGGCTAGCAAATGCAGCTCTGCATCCAAGTAGCACCAGTTCGGAGGTAGTCAGTAAACATGTAGTGCGAAACTGGATTTGCGTTACTGTCACTTATTTTCACTGCAGGGCAGTTTTCTAAATTTTTCTAAGCAGGCAGTTTTTGTAGTCCAATCAATTTTAGGTTAGCTAAGCAGAACTTGTAGATCTCTCAAAATTTGCATTGATTTTTGAAATTGTTTTTCTTCTTTTCTTCAAAAAAATTCAGAAAACTAAATAAAAAATTCGAAATATTCGTAAAATTTCTATTCTAATTTTTTCGAAAACTTTTTTCACATTGGTTTGCTTAGTTTCAGTTACAAGTAACTGCTATTTTCTTGCTCGCTGCTGTATATATCGAAGCAAGTATCTGAAAGCACTCTATATATGAGCTTAGTTTTCGACATACACATACATTATACAAGCCATGTCCGTAATGGAATGACTTTTGAATATTTGAAGAGAGCTAAATGCAATTGGAATGTTAACTAAGCCACACACATACAAGTATGAAAGCTTGGCTGCCCTATTATGGCGACAAATGCATTTCGAGTCAGCATTAATAACTACAAGTCCCTACAACTCTGTATGTAATTGTGTTTGTGAGTGTACAGAAATTGAATGTTGCGCTCATAAAAAAGGTCGCCTGTAAAATTTTCATGAGTTCCATGGCTTCTTCCTTGTTCCTTGACCGTCTTGGCCACGCCACACAAAGATTATACGTATATACTACGATTTTTTAAAAGTTACTCAATATGCGTTAAGAAAATATTTTATAAATATTATTACCAGCAGCTAAAACTTTTATTCTTTTGTGTCATGCGCTTCATTTTCTATAACCTACAAAGTCAGTGATGATCACACTTAAAGGATTAGGTTGCTTACCGCAAGGAAGTGGAAGCTGCCCAAGATTGGTTTAATTTTTCCGTTTCTTTGGTAAGACTGTTCTGTACATGATTTGCAAGTGTAAGCTCAGGAAGAAGGTGGAGCCACGCAGTTTTTCTGTTACGCAGGATCTAATATTTAAACTCCTATAAAAATATTCAAGGATGAATCTTCTCTTACAAAAATACATGCCGTTGCACTAAAATTTTTCCCATATCACATATTATACCTAAGTAATAAGATCCTCTTGAATATACTGACATAAGGATGGCGGCCACCGTGGTGTGATGGTAGCGTGCTCCGCCTATCACACCGTATGCCCTGGGTTCAACTCCCGGGCAAAGCAACATCAAAATTTTAGAAATAAGATTTTTCAATCAGAAGAAAATTTTTCTAAGCGGGGTCGCCCCTCGGCAGTGTCTGGCAAGCGCTCCGATTGTATTTCTGCCATGAAAAGCTCTCAGTGAAAACTCATCTGCCTTGCAGATGCCGTTCGGAGTCGGCATAAAACATGTAGGTCCGGTCCGGCCAATTTGTAGGGAAAAATCAAGAGGAGCACGACGCAAATTGGAAGAGAAGCTCGGCCTTAGATCTCTTCGGAGGTTATCGCGCCTTATATTTATTTTTATTTATTTTAAGGATAGTCAACTACTTTTAGTCTAAACATGGATAATCTTTCAAGCCCTAAAATTACCCAGGGTCTGACGACATGATTCCTAAGCAACTTCAAAGAACACTAGAGCTTACTCGCATCTGGCTTGCACCCATCTACGCCAACTGCTTGGAGTTGAGCTATGTTCCCAAGTCTTTGAATATGGTCAAAGTCACCGGCATCATAGAATAATTCTCATGTCTCTCCAAATGATTTTTGACCGATCAGTATGTTATTAAAAGCGCATGAGCGTCTGATCGATCTATATATATTGAGTTGGATTCCTCGAGAGCGTTTATCAGGATTACAACATGCCTATTGCAAAGTTAGGTTTTCTGGAACAGCCCTCCATTTGATTGTTAAACTGGGAAGGGTCACTCGAGCGCTACGAGGCACAGTGGACCGAAATTGAAAAGTTGGGACTTAGGACTTTGAATGTCGTATTCTGTGATCTTTTTCCATAATTTATTGTTATATAACATTTTTCGTAAAACCTAATTTAAAAAAGTTATGACACTTTTAGTAACCGCGTTTCATATCGACATACCCGAACGAGCATATGTGTACATCTAGGTTTTTTTCCAATTTCCAGCAATTTTGGCTTTACTAAAATAATTTTTACTATTTCTCAATAAAAATATGTATACAGGTCTAACCCATAAACTTTCAATTTTATTTTAAAAATGTGTGCAAAATTCGCGAAAACTCGACGAATCTTAGGGGTTATACAGAGTTAATAGTTGGCCATGAAATCAATGTGACGCTTAGATTTACTTGCTATAAAAAAGGTTACAAAGAGTTGATAGTAGGCCATGAAACAAGACTATATGAATGGTATTACAATCCTTCAATTGTGCATACAATTTTAGTACACGGAGCTTCAATAATAGAGCATTTTGGTTCCATTCCTATTGCAAAGTTGTCCGCAGAAGCCGCTGAATCCAGAAATAAAGATTTTAGAGCATATCATCGAGACCATGCAAGAAAAATTAGACGCAAAGCCACAAATGAGAACATTTTAAATAATTTGTTAGTTACTTCTGACCCATTTACTTCATCGAGGAGATCGAAATTACCTAGTAAGCATGAGGAAATATCCGAAGAAGTGAAATCTCTACTACTCCTACCGCAAAACCTGGACTATGATACAGAAAACTAAATATTTTAGTTTTTCAATTTTAATTGGGTACGAATATACATACTACATATGAAACGCAACATTTACTTAAAATAATAAAAATAGTTTTTTTTGGTCATATACCTACATGTATATGGAGATTTCATGGACTATTGACCGATCGAATAATTTTTGCTTTTATTTACTCTTTTGGCACTAACGAACAAGCTGGAATAGTAAAATTTTTGACTTGAACCTTTTTTGATTGTTAAATGTAAATTCAATATAAAAAAATTAAATGCATAATATGAATTATCAAATATTTTTGTTTTTGAATTCTACCCAAAATTAAAAAGTGATTCGCAATACTAAAATAAACAAAAAGAAAACGCGAACCTTTTTGAACCATTAAACCGAGTACATTGCATAGTATATAACCCTAACTATATAAATAAATTAATCAAGTTTTGAGGAAATGTGAGGAAAATGTGATTTTCCCATACATACATTTTTTTTATTTGCTATAACTTTTTTGTTTAAGACTTTATGAAAAAATACTCATATATAGAAACGTCATGTAATGAGACTTAAAATCGATATCCATCAAAGTGTTTGTGTTATTAACAAATATTTTTTTCATTTCCCAAAGTCCACTGAAAGCCAAATCCAGACCACTGTGCGAGGTCCTTCTGAATGCCTTTATTGACATCGAAGTAGCTTTCAATAATATGCTGTCAAATGATTTAACAAGATTTAAAGAGGAATCACCTCTAATCCAATTTATCAACTAATTCTTAGACGGAGGCATTGCCACAGCAGAGTGGTGAGGTTCAATTACCTAGAGAAGTTTAAGAAGAAGTCGCTGTTCCCCTTCTCTGGGTCATAGTCGTAAGCGAACTACTCCAAGACCTCGAATGTGGAGGCTGGGAAGTGGGTGATCTGTGTTGATGATCTAGCGATCCTTGTCAGGAGAAAATATACGCAGACCGTGGGTGGCGGGGCTTTAACGGGGGGACTAGGTGGGCTGCGTCATACGGCCTAGCTGCAACTCCCAATAAAACCAAACTCCTCCGTTGGCGGATTGTAACTGGTACCATTTGACAGGATTGAGTATATTGGCATGATACTTGAAATCAAGCTGTCATGGAAGCTTAATACAGAAGACAAGGCTATGCAAGCTTCAGCCGCCTTGACAGTACTGCTGCCGTGGAGCCATTTGAAAACGCTGGGGCTCTTTGTAAAGGTGATATACTGACATGCTGATCAAGCCTTTCCTGTTCTGGGGGTTGTTGGTCTGACGGAACGCACTGGACACTTCACACTTCTGGCTGTTAACTTCACAACTTATTTACCGTCGAGGAATGAGTGTGGTAGAAAACACTTTTGGGCGGGGTCTTGTGAGCTTCTGTACGGATGGATCTAAACTAGATGAGAAGTCAGGGAAAGCCGACAGTTTGGGCTGCCTGACCATTGCATTTTCCAACTAGAACTTTCTATTTTCAAGTTTGTGGCGAACGGGATGATATTTAGTGCGTCTTGTGTTAGGGAGTTAACATCCAATCGGACAGTCAAGCGGCTATCAAAGCGCTGAGCTCTAAAACTTTGCGGTGAAGCGTATTTGGCAAGCGCTTGGAATCGCTTGCATTAGCAACAAGCTACTTTTCAACAAAGAGCCCTGGAGACTGGCACGTGGGTCTTTTTGCCCGAGTTAATACGAGAGAAATGTGGGTGAATACTAGCAGAGACTTTGTTATACGCTTGTCACTTGTAGTATGCTCCTTAAAAGGCTGGCCTCGGTGGAGCTAAGCAAGCTCTCGCCACCTCCGGTTGTTGATAACAAACGCTCAATGACATTATTGCGCTCACTAAGGCCCATCTATCAATGATGATTTGAACACTGACGGAGCATTGCGCTATTCGAATTAACAACAGTATTAGTTGAATTGAGGATGACGAGGTGGAGTCATTCGATGTTTAACTGCCCATATTTGGCAAAGACAAGGTGTAAACATTTAGGAAGTGATGTAGATAACTTCGGGGATCGATGCTCGCCCCATGTGGAAGTATATCGTTGATACGTTCCACTTAATGATGGAAAATCAGTGTCGGCGTTAGTTTATGTGGTATCACAGCGGACTTTAAAAGTGTTCAAGTGAGCAACTTCCTGTTCCCAGTTGGAGCAGCGGCTAGCCTACCTTACCTAGCTTAAACACCCATCGACAAAAACTAGGACAGATCATATTCTTCGGGAAACTGGTGACACAGCAGGGAATTTAGGTTAACCTCTTTTTCACAGTTTACCACCCAATCAGACTCACATACTTGATTGCTTTGCAAGTTATACAGCCACCAAATCTGATTTTCAGCATTCGGATATCCTTTTGCACATTTATTCACTCTTAATTTTATTGAACGAACATATCACTATTGAGCTGTTATAATTGTATTGAAGTCTTAAGTATGAGGAGTATGAAAATAATTGTGAGGCATAACTTACATACACTTAAGTACTTATACGTCCACTTATTTGACATAGAGTATGTTTGATTGCAATTTCTGCTTTTCCATCTTCTTCTCCGTATAAACGAGTGTTGCATGTACATTTTGGTAATTGACATTTTGACATCTATGGCCGCACTTGAAAGTTTTACTGGTCGAACGGCTGCTGACTAAGACAAATAAGAGTACTTGGAAAGAGTGTCCTGTCGGCTACTTTGGCAATGATCGACGCTGAGTGTGCAACCAACTCAGCCAATGCGGCTGCTTTATCGAATGACCACTTGGGGCTCGGCCTTAGATCTCTTCGGAGGTTATCGCGCCTTACATTTATTTTTTTATTTTACTTGGGGGTCACACTTCATATGTTAATGAAAATCCGTTTGGAGGTAAACATTTATTTGTAAAAACGGGGTGAGCCGCAAACAACGGGTTTTCTAGGAATTTCTACTTGTAATTTGTGCTGTTTTGAATGAGGACGCGTTTGTTTCATTAAAACTTATATTTTAAGAAATTCCAGAGTGACGGTAACTTAATAATATGAGCCTAACTTAAAATATGTCAATATAGATTGTTCGAAGGTTAGCTTCGTCATATTGAGAATCTTATACTTAACGAATCTCCCCGGATGGTCTTTATTAATATGATTAGCTCCTCAGGATTTTCCTTCATATCTCGAAGGAATTAACAGTCACTCCACCTAGGTAGAACATTATTTGCGTGGCGAAAGCAATATTTTAGTCACGGGTGAGTGAGGTTGACAGTTGGGTAGGAGAAGCTATATTTTGCGCTGGCAACAGCTTGAATCAATTTGTTATTTTGGTCGCCTCTTACGACAGGCATACCTGCCGCGGCTATATTCTAAGCCCGCTAACCCGCGGGGTAGCTCATATGCACCGGTATTTCCTCAATGAGCTCCCAACATCTGTCATATTTGTCTATCGGATACACTTAGCTGGATTAAGTGAGTTCTATAACGCAAACATTTGAAGAAGTTTTTCGAAAAGTTGGCCGCGCATAACCTCACGAGTTATGATATGTTTTTCAAGATTATGTTAGTTTATGTTTTTTAAGATTATGTTAGTTTATGTTTTTAAGATGATGTTAGTTTATATTTTTTAAGATTATGTTATGTTATTTAAGGTTATGCTATGTTATGTTAAGCCGGGTTAAATTATGTTATTTTATGTTGTGTTATGTTACGTTATATTGGATGCCATGCTATTTAATGTTATGTTATGCTATGTATCATGGTTTGATGTTATATTGTATTGTATTGTACTTCGACACTATTCATTGATTAAAAATCGTCTACCCGTAATTATAACGTCGGTACTTAATAAAAAAAAGTTTATATCGATAACAAATTTATAACACTTCAATATGAAAACGAAATAAATCGTCTATTACTTGTCCAAAATAAACAAGTAAGGAAGGCTAAGTTCGGGCGTAACCGAACATTACATACTCAGCTGGGAGCTTTGGAGACAAAATAAGGGAAAATCACCAAGTAGGAAAATGAACCAAGGGTAACCCTGGAATGTGTTTGTATGACATGGGTATCAAATGGAAGGTATTACGGAGTATTTTAAAAGGGAGTGGGCCTTAGTTCTATAGGTGGATGCCTTTTCGAGATATCGCCATAAAGGTGGACCAGAGGTGACTCTAGAATGCGTTTGTACGATATGGGTATCAAATGAAAGCTGTTAATGATTATTTAAAAGGGAGTGGGCCTTAGTTCTATAGGTGGACGCCTTTTCGAGATAACGCCATAAAGTTGGACCAGGGGTGACTCTAGAATGTGTTTGTACGATATTGGTATCAAATAAAAGGTATTAATGAGGGTTTTAAAAGGGAGTAGCCCTTAGTTGTATATGTAAAGGCGTTTTAGAGATATCGACCATAATGTGGACCAGGGTGACCCAGAACATCATCTGTAGGGTACTCTAATTTATTTATATATGTAATACCACGAACAGTATTCCCGCCAAGATTCCAAGGGCTTTTGATTTCGCCCTGCAGAACTTTTTCATTTTCTTTTACTTAATATGATAAGTGTCACACCCATTTTACAAAGTTTTTTCTAAAGTTATATTTTGCGTCAATAAACCAATCCAATTACCATGTTTCATCCATTTTTTCGTATTTGGTATAGAATTATGGCATTTTTTCATTTTTCGTAATTTTCGATATCGAAAAAGTGGGCGTGGTCGTAGTCGGATTTCGACCACTTTTTTTTATACCAAGATAAAGTGAGTTCAGATAAGTACGTGAACTAAGTTTAGTAAAGATATATCGATTTTTGCTCAAGTTATCGTGTTAACGGCCGAGCAGAAGGACAGACGGTCGACTGTGTATAAAAACTGGGCGTGGCTTCAACCGATTTTGCCCCTTTTCACAGAAAACAGTTATCGTCATGGAATCTTTGCCCCTACCAAATTTCACAAGGATTGGTAAATTTATGTTCGACTTATGGCATTAAAAGTATTCTAGACAAATTAAATGAAAAAAGGCGGAGCCAGGATCATTTTGAAAATTTCTTTTATTTTTGTATTTTGTTGAACCATATCATTACTGGAGTTGAATGTTGACATAATTTATCTAATATATATTATAAATGGGAAAGTTTGGATGTTAAGATGTTTGGATGTTTGGATGTTTGGATGTTTGGATGTTTGTCCAGACGTTTGTCTTTGTGACTCAATAACGCAAGAACGGCTGGACCGATTTGGATGAAATTTTGCACACATATAGCCAATAGTCTAGAAGGATCTACTAGCTATATATTTTTCAAAATGGGCGTGGTCTCCGCCCCCTAGGAACAGTTATAATTTAATTATTATATTTTTTCGTCTTTGCGACTGAATCACGCCAGAATGGCTACACGGATTTTGATGAAATTTGGGACACAGACAGTAGTCTACTAGCGAAATTTTTTTCGAACATGGAAAGAGGGGTGGGGGTTCCACGACCCCTTCGAGCAATTACTTTTTAATAATTTTTACTCATTATAACTTTACGTATACTGGCCTTCACCAATATCACAGACTCAAGGGGTCAAATAAGTCGAGGGCTTACAAAGTAAGCAGTGACACCCCCCTTTGTTCGCTCCAATGCGCCTGCTGCCTTATTAACATGGTTTTATAATTAGCTTCACCTTATTTGTAATCCCGTAAGGGTCATATCGAGACCCTCCGGGATCATTTCTGGATGGTTTTCGGGATCGGTCCGGGATTATGCCGGGGTAATTTCGGAACTTTTTCGGGACTATTTCGGGATCATTTTGGGACCCTTCCGGGATCATTTCTGAATAGTTTTCGGGATCCGTCCGGGATCCCGTCGGGGTTATTTTGGGACATTTTCGGGACTATTCCGGAATCATTTCGGGACTATTTCGCGATCATTTGGGGACCCTTCCGGCATCATTTCTGGATGGTTTTCGGGATCCGTCCGGGATCCCGTCGGGGTACTTTCGGGATCATTTGGGATCCTGTCGGGGTCATTTTGGGACTTTTGCGGGATCATTTGGGGTCTCTTCCGGCATCATTTCTGGATGGTTTACAGGATCCGTCCGGGATCCTGTCGGGGTCATTTTGGGACTTTTGCGGGATCATTTGGGGTCTCTCCCGGCATCATTTCTGGATGGTTTTCGGGATCCGTCCGGGATCCTGTCGGGGTCATTTTGGGACTTTTGGGGGATCATTTGGGGTCTCTTCCGGCATCATTTCTGGATGGTTTACGAGATCCGTCCGGGATCCTGTCGGGGTCATTTTGGGACTTTTGCGAGATCATTTGGGGTCTCTTCCGGCATCATTTCTGGATGGTTTACGGGATCCCTGCGGGACCCTGTCGGGGTCATTTTGGGACTTTAGCGGGATCATTTGGGGTCTCCTCTGGCATCATTTCTGGATGGTTTTCGGGATCCGTTCGGGATCCTGTCGGGGTCATTTTGGGACCTTTGCGGGATCATTTGGGGTCTCTTCCGGCATCATTTCTAGATGGTTTTCGGGATCCCGTCGGAGTCATTTCGGAACTTTTTCTCGACTAATACAGGATCATTTGAGGACCCTTTCGGCATCATTTCTG
This sequence comes from Eurosta solidaginis, assembly GCF_040869045.1. Lineage (NCBI taxonomy): Eukaryota > Metazoa > Arthropoda > Insecta > Diptera > Tephritidae > Eurosta > Eurosta solidaginis. The sequence goes on from NC_090320.1 coordinate 31,051,140, forward strand.
GATAGTTTTAGGGATCCGTTCGGGATCCCGACAGGGTCATATCGGGACCATTTGGGGTACCTACCGGCATCATTTCTGGATGGTTTACGGGATCCGTCCGGGACCCTGTCGGGGTCATTTTGGGACTTTAGCGGGATCATTTGAATACCTACCTTCATCATTTCTGGATGATTTTCGGGATCCGTACGGGATCCCGTCGGGGTCATTTCAGGACTTTTTCGGGATCCGCCCGTGATCCCGGCGGGGTCATTTCGGGACTATTTCGGGATCATTTGGGGTACCTAGATGGATAGTTTTCGGGATTCGTCCGGGATCCCGTCTGGATCATTTCAGGACTTTTACGAGATCATTTGGGGTCTCTTCCGGCATCATTTCTGGATGGTTTACGGGATCCGTCCGCGACCCTGTCGGGGTCATTTTGGGACTTTAGCGGGATCATTTTTGGGGTCTCCTCCGGCATCATTTCTGGATGGTTTTCGGGATCCGTCCGGGATTCTATCGGGGTCATTTTGGGACCTTTGCGGGATCATTTGGGGTCTCTTCCGGCATCATTTCTAGATGGTTTTCGGGATCCATCCGGGATCCCGTCGGAGTCATTTCGGAACTTTTTCTCGACTAATACAGGATCATTTGGGGACCCTTTCGGCATCATTTCTGGATAGTTTTAGGGATCCGTCTGGGATCCTGTCGGGGTCGTTTTGGGACTTTTGCGGGATCATTTGGGGTCTCTTCCGGCATCATTTCTGGATGGTTTACAGGATCCGTCCGGGATCCTGTCGGGGTCATTTTGAGACTTTTGCGGGATCATTTGGGGTCTCTTCCGGCATCATTTCTGTATGATTTTCGGGATCCGTCCGGGATCCTGTCGGGGTCATTTTGGGACTTTTGCGGGATCATTTGGGGTCTCTTCCGGCATCATTTCTGGATGGTTTACGGGATCCGTCCGGGATCCTGTCGGGGTCATTTTGGGCCTTTTGCAGGATCATTTGGGTTCTCTTCCGGCATCATTTCTGGATGGTTTACGGGATCCGTCCGGGATCCTACCGGGGTCATTTTGGGACTTTTGCGGGATCATTTGGGGTCTCTCCCGGCATCATTTCTGGATGGTTTCCGGATCCGTCCGGGATTCCGTCTGCGTAATTTCGGGACTATTAGGGGGTTATTTGGGGACCTTTCCGGCATCATTTCTGGATAGTTTTAGGGATCCGTGCGGGATCCCGACGGGGTCATATCGGGACCATTTGGGGTACCTACCGGCATCATTTCTGGTTGGTTTTCGGGATCCGTCCGGGATCCCGTCCGGGATCATTTCGGGACTATTACGGGATCATTTGGGTACCTACCTTCATCATTTCTGGATGATTTTCGGGATCCGTACGGGATCCCGTCGGGGTCATTTCAGGACTTTTTCGGGATCCGCCCGTGATCCCGGCGGGGACTATTTCGGGATCATTTGTGCTACCTAGATGGATAGTTTTCGGGATTCGTCCGGGATCCTGTCTGGATCATTTCAGGACTTTTTCGGGATCATTTGGGGTATCTTCCGGCCACTTTCCTAGATGGTTTTCGGTATCCGTCCGGGATACCATCAGGGTAATTTCGGGGCTATTTGGGGATAACTTGGGAACCTTTCCGGCATCATTTCTGGATAGTTTCCGGGATCCTTCGGGGATCACGTCAGGGTCATTTCGGAACCCGCGACTAATGCGGGATCATTTGGGGACCCTTTCGCCATCATATCCGGATGGTTTTCGTGATCCGTCTGGGATACCGTCAGGGTAATTTCGGGACTATTTGGGGATAACTTGGGAACCTTTCCGGCATCATTTCTGGATAGTTTCCGGGATCCGTCGGGAATCCCGTCAGGATCATTTCGGAACTATAAGAGGATCATTTCATTTTTCAGCTTTCTTTAAGGGGATCATTTCACCTTCCAGCATAATTTCTGTATACTTTTGGGGATCCGTCCGGGAGCCCGACGGGGTCATTTCTGGCCTATTTCGGGATCATTTTGGGGTACCAACCGGCATCATTTCTGGTTGGTCCGGGATCCGTCCGGGATCCCATCGGGGGAATTTCGGGAATTTTTCGGGATCATTTGGGGTCCCTTCCGGCATCATTTCTGGATCGTTTTCGGGATCCGTCCGAGATCCCGTCGGGTTTATTTTTTTACTTTTTCGGGAAAATGTCAGGGAGTTTCGAGACTGTTCTTGGATCATTTGGGGATCCTTCAGGGATAATTTCTGGATGGTTTTCAGGATCCCGTCGGGGTAATTTCGGGACTTTTTTACGACTATTTCGGGGTCAGTTGCCCTTAAAGATCATTTCTGGGTGGTTTTCGGGATCCGTCCGGGATCCCGTCAGGGTTATTTCGCGCCTTTTCGGGACTATTTCGGGATCATTTTGGGACCCTTCCGGGATAATTTCTCTATGATTTTCGGGATCTGTTCGGGATCCCTTCGTAGTTTTTTCGCGACTTTATCTGGGATAAATTGCGGACCCTTTAGAGATCAATTCTGGATGGTTTTCGGTATCGGCCTGGGATCCCCTCAAGGTCATTTCGGGACTTTTTCGGGACTATTTCGGAATCATTTTGGGACCCCTCCGGCATAATTTCTGGGTGATTTTCGGGATCTGTCCGGAATCCCGACGGAGTTTTTTCGGGACTTTTTCCGGACTATTTCTGGATTATTTGGGGACGTTTCAGAGCTCAATTCTGGATGATTTTCGGGATCTGTCCGGGATCCCGTCAGAGTTATTTCGGGGTAATTTTGGAACCCTTCCAGGATGATTTCTTCATGATTTTCGGGATGGGTCTGAGTTTTTCGTGACTTTCGGGACTATTTCGGGATCATTTGCGGAACCTTCAGAGATCAATTCTGGAAGGTTTGTGGACTTTTCCGGGATCATTTGGGGATCCCTCCAGAGTCATTTCTGGATGGTTTTCGGGATCCCGTCAGGGTCATTTCGGGCCTTTTTCGTGACTACTATTTCGGAATCTTTTTGAGACTCCTCCGGGATAATTTCTGGGCGATTTTCGGGATTTGTCCGGGATCCCGTCAGAGTTTTTTCGGGACTTTTTCGGACTATATCGGGATCATTTGCGGACCGTTCAGGAATCAAATCTGGATGGTTATCGGGATCCGTCCGGGATCCCGTCAGGGTCATTTCGGGACTTTTCGTGACTACTTCGGGATTATGTTGGGACCCTTCCGGCATCATTTCTGCATAGTTTTCGAGATTTGTCCAGGATCCCGTCGGCATCATTTCGTGACTATTTGGTGTCATTTAGGGACACTTCCGGGATCATTTTAGGTCTCTTCGAAACCGGTAATTCAGCACACATGGCCGTGGATTTACGGCAAATTATTCGTAATTAAAATTCGGTATGTTTTATCTTTAATATATCACAGCTTTTTCGTTCTATTTTTAAATGAATCCTGTAACGAACTATTACAACTATAATTAAAATTTTTGTTATATTTTAACCAACTAAATACCCGAAAAAGCAACACTGCTTTCATTTAAAAACTTCTTTTTGGTTTTAGCTAATTGTAATTTCACTCCTTTGTTCTATGAGTAGTAATTCTTTCACCCCTGTCATATCAATTAATTTAACTTAGAAACAAAATGTATTTTTTTTAATTCGAAAAAGGTGTATTGTACTATTCATGTAAGCGTGCCCATCAGCTCAGTTAGTTCTTTTTTTTTACTGTATTAAAAAATAAAATACATTGACAGAAAAAATTTTTAAACAGACAACTTGATAAGCAGGCTAACGTGAATAGCACATATATTTTATTTTCTCCTTGCGGACTGGGCCGCGGGTAAAGGCTAGTATATTATAAATGGGAAAGTTTGGATGTTAAGATGTTTGGATGTTTGGATGTTTGGATGTTTGGATGTTTGTCCAGACGTTTGTCTTTGTGACTCAATAACGCAAGAACGGCTGGACCGATTTGGATGAAATTTTGCACACGTATAGCCAATAGTCTAGAAGGATCTACTAGCTATATATTTTTCAAAATGGGCGTGGTCTCCGCCCCCTAGGAACAGTTATAATTTAATTATTATATTTTTTCGTCTTTGCGACTGAATCACGCCAGAATGGCTACACGGATTTTGATGAAATTTGGGACACAGACAGTAGTCTACTAGCGAAATTTTTTTCGAACATGGAAAGAGGGGTGGGGGTTCCACGACCCCTTCGAGCAATTACTTTTTAATAATTTTTACTCATTATAACTTTACGTATACTGGCCTTCACCAATATCACAGACTCAAGGGGTCAAATAAGTCGAGGGCTTACAAAGTAAGCAGTGACACCCTGGGATCCTTCGGGATCCTGTCGGGGTCATTTTGGGACTTTTGCGGGATCATTTGGGGTCTCTTCCGGCATCATTTCTGGATGGTTTACGGGCTCCGTCCGGGACCCTGTCGGGGTCATTTTGGGACTTTTGCGGGATCATTTGGGGTCTCTTCCGGAATCATTTCTGGATGGTTTTCGGGATCCGTCCGGGATCCTGTCGGGGTCATTTTGGGACTTTTGCGGGATCATTTGGGGTCTCTTCCGGCATCATTTCTGGATGGTTTACAGGATCCGTCCGGGATCCTGTCGGGGTCATTTTGAGACTTTTGCGGGATCATTTGGGGTCTCTTCCGGCATCATTTCTGTATGATTTTCGGGATCCGTCCGGGATCCTGTCGGGGTCATTTTGGGACTTTTGCGGGATCATTTGGGGTCTCTTCCGGCATCATTTCTGGATGGTTTACGGGATCCGTCCGGGATCCTGTCGGGGTCATTTTGGGACTTTTGCGGGATCATTTGGGGTCTCTCCCGGCATCATTTCTGGATGGTTTTCGGGATCCGTCCGGGATCCTGTCGGGGTCATTTTGGGACTTTTGGGGGATCATTTGGGGTCTCTTCCGGCATCATTTCTGGATGGTTTACGAGATCCGTCCGGGATCCTGTCGGGGTCATTTTGGGACTTTTGCGAGATCATTTGGGGTCTCTTCCGGCATCATTTCTGGATGGTTTACGGGATCCCTGCGGGACCCTGTCGGGGTCATTTTGGGACTTTAGCGGGATCATTTGGGGTCTCCTCTGGCATCATTTCTGGATGGTTTTCGGGATCCGTCCGGGATCCTGTCGGGGTCATTTTGGGACCTTTGCGGGATCATTTGGGGTCTCTTCCGGCATCATTTCTAGATGGTTTTCGGGATCCCGTCGGAGTCATTTCGGAACTTTTTCTCGACTAATACAGGATCATTTGGGGACCCTTTCGGCATCATTTCTGGATAGTTTTAGGGATCCGTTCGGGATCCCGACAGGGTCATATCGGGACCATTTGGGGTACCTACCGGCATCATTTCTGGATGGTTTACGGGATCCGTCCGGGACCCTGTCGGGGTCATTTTGGGACTTTAGCGGGATCATTTGAATACCTACCTTCATCATTTCTGGATGATTTTCGGGATCCGTACGGGATCCCGTCGGGGTCATTTCAGGACTTTTTCGGGATCCGCCCGTGATCCCGGCGGGGTCATTTCGGGACTATTTCGGGATCATTTGGGGTACCTAGATGGATAGTTTTCGGGATTCGTCCGGGATCCCGTCTGGATCATTTCAGGACTTTTACGAGATCATTTGGGGTCTCTTCCGGCATCATTTCTGGATGGTTTACGGGATCCGTCCGCGACCCTGTCGGGGTCATTTTGGGACTTTAGCGGGATCATTTTTGGGGTCTCCTCCGGCATCATTTCTGGATGGTTTTCGGGATCCGTCCGGGATTCTATCGGGGTCATTTTGGGACCTTTGCGGGATCATTTGGGGTCTCTTCCGGCATCATTTCTAGATGGTTTTCGGGATCCATCCGGGATCCCGTCGGAGTCATTTCGGAACTTTTTCTCGACTATTACAGGATCATTTGGGGACCCTTTCGGCATCATTTCTGGATAGTTTTAGGGATCCGTCTGGGATCCTGTCGGGGTCGTTTTGGGACTTTTGCGGGATCATTTGGGGTCTCTTCCGGCATCATTTCTGGATGGTTTACAGGATCCGTCCGGGATCCTGTCGGGGTCATTTTGAGACTTTTGCGGGATCATTTGGGGTCTCTTCCGGCATCATTTCTGTATGGTTTACGGGATCCGTCCGGGATCCTGTCGGGGTCATTTTGGGCCTTTTGCAGGATCATTTGGGTTCTCTTCCGGCATCATTTCTGGATGGTTTACGGGATCCGTCCGGGATCCTACCGGGGTCATTTTGGGACTTTTGCGGGATCATTTGGGGTCTCTCCCGGCATCATTTCTGGATGGTTTCCGGATCCGTCCGGGATTCCGTCTGCGTAATTTCGGGACTATTAGGGGGTTATTTGGGGACCCTTTCGGCATCATTTCTGGATAGTTTTAGGGATCCGTCTGGGATCCTGTCGGGGTCGTTTTGGGACTTTTGCGGGATCATTTGGGGTCTCTTCCGGCATCATTTCTGGATGGTTTACAGGATCCGTCCGGGATCCTGTCGGGGTCATTTTGGGACTTTTGCGGGATCATTTGGGGTCTCTTCCGGCATCATTTCTGGATGGTTTACGGGATCCGTCCGGGATCCTGTCGGGGTCATTTTGGGCCTTTTGCAGGATCATTTGGGTTCTCTTCCGGCATCATTTCTGGATGGTTTACGGGATCCGTCCGGGATCCTACCGGGGTCATTTTGGGACTTTTGCGGGATCATTTGGGGTCTCTCCCGGCATCATTTCTGGATGGTTTCCGGATCCGTCCGGGATTCCGTCTGCGTAATTTCGGGACTATTAGGGGGTTATTTGGGGACCTTTCCGGCATCATTTCTGGATAGTTTTAGGGATCCGTGCGGGATCCCGACGGGGTCATATCGGGACCATTTGGGGTACCTACCGGCATCATTTCTGGTTGGTTTTCGGGATCCGTCCGGGATCCCGTCTGGATCATTTCAGGACTTTTTCGGGATCATTTGGGGTATCTTCCGGCCACTTTTCTAGATGGTTTTCGGTATCCGTCCGGGATACCATCAGGGTAATTTCGGGGCTATTTGGGGATAACTTGGGAACCTTTCCGGCATCATTTCTGGATAGTTTCCGGGATCCTTCGGGGATCCCGTCAGGGTCATTTCGGAACCCGCGACTAATGCGGGATCATTTGGGGACCCTTTCGCCATCATATCCGGATGGTTTTCGTGATCCGTCCGGGATACCGTCAGGGCAATTTCGGGACTATTTGGGGATAACTTGGGAACCTTTCCGGCATCATTTCTGGATAGTTTCCGGGATCCGTCGGGAATCCCGTCAGGATCATTTCGGAACTATAAGAGGATCATTTCATTTTTCAGCTTTCTTTAAGGGGATCATTTCACCTTCCAGCATAATTTCTGTATACTTTTGGGGATCCGTCCGGGAGCCCGACGGGGTCATTTCTGGCCTATTTCGGGATCATTTTGGGGTACCAACCGGCATCATTTCTGGTTGGTCCGGGATCCGTCCGGGATCCCATCGGGGGAATTTCGGGAATTTTTCGGGATCATTTGGGGTCCCTTCCGGCATCATTTCTGGATCGTTTTCGGGATCCGTCCGAGATCCCGTCGGGTTTATTTTTTTACTTTTTCGGGAAAATGTCAGGGAGTTTCGAGACTGTTCTTGGATCATTTGGGGATCCTTCAGGGATAATTTCTGGATGGTTTTCAGGATCCCGTCGGGGTAATTTCGGGACTTTTTTACGACTATTTCGGGGTCAGTTGCCCTTAAAGATCATTTCTGGGTGGTTTTCGGGATCCGTCCGGGATCCCGTCAGGGTTATTTCGCGCCTTTTCGGGACTATTTCGGGATCATTTTGGGACCCTTCCGGGATAATTTCTCTATGATTTTCGGGATCTGTTCGGGATCCCTTCGTAGTTTTTTCGCGACTTTATCTGGGATAAATTGCGGACCCTTTAGAGATCAATTCTGGATGGTTTTCGGTATCGGCCTGGGATCCCCTCAAGGTCATTTCGGGACTTTTTCGGGACTATTTCGGAATCATTTTGGGACCCCTCCGGCATAATTTCTGGGTGATTTTCGGGATCTGTCCGGAATCCCGACGGAGTTTTTTCGGGACTTTTTCCGGACTATTTCTGGATTATTTGGGGACGTTTCAGAGCTCAGTTCTGGATGATTTTCGGGATCTGTCCGGGATCCCGTCAGAGTTATTTCGGGGTAATTTTGGAACCCTTCCAGGATGATTTCTTCATGATTTTCGGGATGGGTCTGAGTTTTTCGTGACTTTCGGGACTATTTCGGGATCATTTGCGGAACCTTCAGAGATCAATTCTGGAAGGTTTGTGGACTTTTCCGGGATCATTTGGGGATCCCTCCAGAGTCATTTCTGGATGGTTTTCGGGATCCCGTCAGGGTCATTTCGGGCCTTTTTCGTGACTACTATTTCGGAATCTTTTTGAGACTCCTCCGGGATAATTTCTGGGCGATTTTCGGGATTTGTCCGGGATCCCGTCAGAGTTTTTTCGGGACTTTTTCGGACTATATCGGGATCATTTGCGGACCGTTCAGGAATCAAATCTGGATGGTTATCGGGATCCGTCCGGGATCCCGTCAGGGTCATTTCGGGACTTTTCGTGACTACTTCGGGATTATGTTGGGACCCTTCCGGCATCATTTCTGCATAGTTTTCGAGATTTGTCCAGGATCCCGTCGGCATCATTTCGTGACTATTTGGTGTCATTTAGGGACACTTCCGGGATCATTTTAGGTCTCTTCGAAACCGGTAATTCAGCACACATGGCCGTGGATTTACGGCAAATTATTCGTAATTAAAATTCGGTATGTTTTATCTTTAATATATCACAGCTTTTTCGTTCTATTTTTAAATGAATCCTGTAACGAACTATTACAACTATAATTAAAATTTTTGTTATATTTTAACCAACTAAATACCCGAAAAAGCAACACTGCTTTCATTTAAAAACTTCTTTTTGGTTTTAGCTAATTGTAATTTCACTCCTTTGTTCTATGAGTAGTAATTCTTTCACCCCTGTCATATCAATTAATTTAACTTAGAAACAAAATGTATTTTTTTTAATTCGAAAAAGGTGTATTGTACTATTCATGTAAGCGTGCCCATCAGCTCAGTTAGTTCTTTTTTTTTACTGTATTAAAAAATAAAATACATTGACAGAAAAAATTTTTAAACAGAAAACTTGATAAGCAGGCTAACGTGAATAGCACATATATTTTATTTTCTCCTTGCGGACTGGGCCGCGGGTAAAGGCTAGTTTACTTATATACTGTAAAGATATTAAATTTTTTGTTAAAATTTGACTTTTAAAAATTTGTTTCTTAAAAAGTGGGCGTGTTCTTCATCCGATTTTGCTAATTTTATTTATTTTTTATTTAGCACATAGTAATAGTAGTAACGTTCCTACCAAATTTCATCTTGATATCTTCAACGGCTGCCAAATTACAGCTTGCAAAACTTTTAAATTACCTTCTTTTAAAAGTGGGCGGTGCCACGCCCATTGTCGAAAATTTTACTAATTAAATATTCTGCGCCATAAGGTGAACCCACCTACCAAGTTTCATCGTGTCATCCGTCTTTGGTAATGAATTATGCCATTTTTTCGGTTTTTCGAAATTTTCGATATCGAAAAAGTGGGCGTGGTTATAGTCCGATATCGTTCATTTTAAAAACCGATCTGAGATGAGCGCCCAGGAGCCTACGTACCAACTTTCATCAAGATACCTCAAAATTTACTCAAGTTATCGTGTTAACTGCCAGACGGACGGACGGACGGACGGACATGGCTCAATCACATTTTTTTTCGATACTGATGATTTTGATATATGAAAGTCTATATCTATCTCGATTCCTTTATACCTGTACGACCAACCGTTATCCAATCAAAGTTAATATACTCTGTGTGCAAAGCACGCTGTGTATAAAAATCGTCGAAAATAAATAGATAAAACGCGCATATTACGCCAGTCAATGAAAATGAGATAACAGTCCGTTAACACTATGATAACAAATCGTTAACGCGCTGTTCCGTTTCGGGTTTAGTTTAGGCTCCGGGTTTAATTTCGTTTTTTATTGCCCTTCCCCTCTTTTTCTTCCACCACTGTGAAACATTATGCCTACACTTACCCTACACCTAGGTTATATATTCCCTAACCACTTCGAAACATTACTCTTAAATCACACTTACGCTTACATTATGCTTACGTTTTGTATTAAGCCGTACCGTGTGCCCAGATGTTTACAAAACAACAGTTTCATTAATTTCTATAAACATGACAATCGCTCAGTTGGGGCGGAACCGTTTACATAGCAGCCATCTTATCTTACTCATTTTACGATGCGCTACCAATCGGAACTTATTGTATCAGAGCCACAAAGTTCTAAAAACTCTGCAGGTCTATAACCGCGTTTAATCGCTTTAAGCCAGCACTGAGAGTTGTGACCTTTGATTATCCCACGAACGCAAGAACCTTCACTCATGCGACATCCCGAGCCTATCCATGCTGAGCTAGTTCAACGCCAATCTCTTTGCTGATCCAAGATCCTTTTTCATAAGATGATTATTGTCCGTAGAAGAAATTCCTTGCTTCCCTTTTGAAGGTTTTTTTCTGAAGGTACCCATGGATTTGCAGGAAACCTTCCAGTGCAGTGCAAAGTTTAGTTCTTTAGTTCTGAATGATGCCAGTGAGCACAGTTTTGAACTGCAATACTCAACACTCATAATCCCCCAACATTTCAGTTTATGGTGCTGCAGTTTGGGCCGCTAGCAGGCTGGAGAAAACTCGTTGCAGGGTTCTCTGTTCCTATTTTTAGTCGAACGATCTTCAAAACTTTGTGTTTGATCAGTACTGCCAAAACAAAAAATTTTTCAATCGCCCATAGTGTAGTCCTTCTCTAGTCGAACGATAGAAACCAACCAAAAACCCTAAACAGAGAAGCAGCTAATAAATTTATTTTATTTAATCAACGAAACTGTTGTAAATTTTAAGCGCGCGAGAACGGAAATCGACACTGATGATGGCACAACGCCGAAACCGGTTTGTCTCAAAACCAAATTTGACAAGGGATGACGGAAAATCGTTCCAATATACGCGATAAACTCATTATCTGCAACAAAAATGTATGGCACTTAATAACATTTATCAGCTTGAACAGCAGCACGATTGACGCTTCCGACAGCTGATTCGTAAAATTGTCTAGTCTAATTGCCGTTAATGTATATTTGAGCGAAAAAAAGTCATAAACTACATGGTGTTTACTTACGGTAATGTAGTAAGATTCCTGTCGACGCTATTAAGCTTACGCTTATCTACACTAAATTTTAATATTTCAAGCAACTTGCTCTTATTATTCACTTTGGTCTACATTACATAATAAAACGACTTATTGATAGGCTATAAATCGCGGCAAGCAATTAACAACAATGTTTGCACTTATTCTCTCTCTAGAGTGGGTTATGAAAACGAAGCATACTACGCTGTTAAAACATAAGAAGAGGTAATGTTCATTTAGGTGCGTATAAATAAGATATGTATGTGAGGGCAATTATTCGGATTTGTTTTTATTTAATGATTTGTGTGTGAGAGCGTTGGAGAAACGTAAATAGAATTAAACTAGCAGACCCGTCAGACGTTGTTCTGCCCTAAATTTGGTCTACCTGCATACATTTTAATAAGCTTTTCCTCTCTAATTCTGCCCTCCCCTCTTAACTTCTTCTTAATCATTTTATTCACTCCTCCCTCCGTCTTTTTCGCTTCATCTATCTCTATTTTCGTCTCACTATATCTCTTTCTCAGTCTCCTTATCCTTCCCTCTTTTGTCTTCTCTCAAGTTTTTCCCATTCTTCTTCATCCCTTATTGCCAGTCCCAGAGGGTGATATGTATTTTGTTCCAGTCCCATTCCGATTTCCAGTCCCACTCCGAGTCTCAGTCCCAATCCTAGTCCTAATCGCATTCCCAGCCCGCCTCTGGTCTACTTCCCCGAAAAAAGGATCGTAAATACTAATATAGGGAAATTTATATACCAAATTTCAGACAAATCGAATAGGACGTATGCAAATAGGTATGTGGGTATTATCAATTCATGCTTTTTTTCGGCTTCGCATGCATATTTATCGTGTTGGCTTATATCCCGAGAACCTAGTCACTCAGCGATATAAATTACTCTATACTAAAGCACACATCAACAACTTCAATTTTATACCCATAATGTAAAAACACATCCTAGTGTTACCCTGGTCCACGTTTTGGCCTATATCTCGAGATACTAGTCACCTATAGGTATGAAAACCACCCTGCACTAAAGCACTCATCAACAGCTTCAATTTGATATCCATAATGTAAAAACACATCTTAGTGTTACCCTGGTCCACGTTTTGGCCTATATCTCAAGACCCTAGTCACAAAGAGATATGAAAATTACCCTGTACTAAAGCACTCATCAACAGCTTTCATTTGTTATCCTTCTTGTATAAACACTTTCTAAGGGTATCAGGGTCCCTGTACGAAAGCACTCATCAACAGCTTTCATTTGTTATCAATATTATATAAACACATTCTAGGGGTACCCGGGTCCGCATTTTGGCCTATATCTCGAGACCCTAGTCACCCGCGGGTACGAAAAATACCCCGTATCAAAGTAACCATAAGCAGCTTCCATTTGATGCCCACATTTTACAAACATATCCCAGGATTACCCAGGTCCACGTTGTGATCTCATTACCCTATCCAGAACGGGATAAAAAGTATCCGATGTCTGCCTCCTGGTTCTAAGCTACCCCTCCACCAATTTTCAGCCAAATCTGTTCATCCGTTCTTGAGTTATAAATAGTGTAACTAACACCACTTTCTCTTATATATGTACATATATACATCACATTAGAAACTTCAAAAATAACAGTAATTCTCCACTATTTAATGGATGTTATTATGCAATCTACACACTTCAATCACTCTATCTATTAAAAAAAGCGCATGAAAATCCGTTGCGTAGTTCTAAAGGTTTAAGCATTCAAAGGGACGTGCCAGAAAAAGCGACTTTGTTTTTTAATACATGCAAAAATACCAAAAAATAAAACTTTTTTGAAGAATTTTAAGGAAATGTTTAATATTTTTAACGAAAGATTATTTTTCAATAGATGTATGCATTCTTAACCATTTATGTTGCATAAATATGTATGTACATACCTATGTCAAGCTGGTATGATATGAAAATACATACATATTATGTACATTCATACATGCCTATAAACCTACGCCCGAATTTAAATAACGCAGCGAATGCTATGTACATATGTACGTATGTGTCGCATCGCCTCACTCAAAAGCAATTAGCGCGAACAGTTGACACCGATAATTCACACACACGAATTTTTTGGTAAAAATGTTACTTTTGTTAAACAATTTGGCTGATATAAGAAAGGAATCAAGTATTTTTTTTTATGCAGATCGAAGGTAAATATTTCAAAGTTTTACTGAAAAGTAGGATTTTTTAAATCCATCCATCCGTTTATGAGTTATAGCTGTGTAAACAAAAATTTTATGATTTTTTACTACATTTTGGCAATTTTCCACGCCCCTATAATATATATCTTCAAATTATATTAACTGTACCATCTCACGTAGCTAAGCTTTCAAATGCAACAAACCGTTTTAAAATCGGAGCATTCTGTGTGAAGTTATATGCATACATGGCATTTAGCGACTTTATTTTATAAGATTTATAGATAGATAGATAGATAGATTTATAGACGTGATGATCTAGATGTTTGCATAATGCATAATTATATTTACTGTTAGGTTATATTGTGTTATGGTTTGTTACTTTATGTTAAGGTTTGTTAGGCTATGTTATTTTATTTTATTTGCATTTTAAGGAATTTTAGGGAACGCAAAGTTTTGCTATGTTAGGCTGAGTCATGCCATGTTATGTTATGCCTTAGGGTTCGGCATTCTTTTGTTATTTTTTGCTACTTTTCAAGGTAAAGAATAAGTGACGGCCTGATTGATATAAGCAGTTATTCTTTATGATGTTATGTTGAGTTATGTCATGCTATGTTATATTAAAAAAATAATAAATGTAAGGCGCGATAACCTCCGAAGGGATCTAAGCCCGAGATTCTCTTCCAATTTGCGTCGTGCTCCTCTTGATTTTCCCCACAAATTGGCCGGACGGGACCTGCATGTTTTATGCCGACTCCGAACGGCATCTGCAAGGCAGATGAGTTTTCACTGAGAGCTTTTCATGGCAGAAATACAACCGGAGCGCTTGCCAAACACTGCCGAAGGGCGACCCCGCTTAGAAAAAATGTCTTCTTATTGAAAAACCTTATTTCTAAAATTTTGATGTTGCTTTCATTCACATTTTCACTGAAGATTTTCATGGCTGAAGAACATTTGTCAAATCAATGCCGAGGAGCAACCGTGGTTGGAAAAACTTCTTTGTAATTAAAAAAACTTTTTTCTAAATTTGCGATGTTACTTTTGTCCGGGGCTTAAACCCAGGACCTTCGGTGTAATAGGCAGAGCAAGCTACTATTACACTGCCGCGGCCGTTATGTCTTCTTATATAATTCGATGTGGTATGCTTAGTTGTGTAAAGTTAACTTATGCTATGCTCTGTGATGATATATCTTGCAATATAAAATTGCTCTTGTAATCTCGTTTTGGGGTATTGTTCTTTGAGAACAGGATTCACCAGGCAACTCCTGGCGTAGAAGTGCGTCGCCTGTTTGTGGAGTTCACAACAGGTGCCGTATTTCCTCTGTAGCTTCTTCCAGTGAGTAGTCTTTAGGCTTGGCGACCATATCGGCGACGCATAGTTCGATTCGTTACGTAGTTAGGCTGTTGCTCTAATTTCCAAAATGTTTGTACTATGCTGGTATGCTGGAAGCTATCGGCAAAAGTGTCGCAATAAAAGTTGAGCAATAAAAGCAAATGCAGACGTTTGTAGGGTCATATCAGATAGACATAATAAAAAATGTTAGGTTATTCAGATGAATTTTGAAGGTTGACAATCGTTTAAGGGGTTTTGTTGGTAAGGGATCAATATCCAATTACATTGTGTCAATTTCCAGCTAATATACGACAGCGAAACCATACGAAGCTCTATCCCTTGCTCTTCCCCTCTCTTCTTTCCCTTCTTGTTTGACATTTCCCCTCCTTAGTCCCTTTCACTTCCCATCTCGTTCTCCCCCTTCCTCTCCCTGCACGCTTAGCCTTATCTGTCGCAATTCATATTAACGCTGATAGTCTTTTTTCATAAATACCTGAAATTATAATGATACACAAAATTATTAACGTATCCAATTATTATATGAATATCTGAAAATTATGCTGTAACTGATGTCAGTCTATAGGACGATATGTGGTCTCACTCAGCTATTGCCCAGACAAGATGTAACAAGTGTGTCATACAAAAAATAATAATTTAATGTGTTGGTAAACTAATAATACTGATCATGTAGTTAGTTAAGTTAATGATACAGGAGCTCGCATAATTGTTATGTAGACTTCCATAATATTACAGTGCAATGATGAATACCAATGATTTTATTTGCTTATAAAAAAGCGCCAGAGAGAGATATATAGAGAGAGATAGAGAGGGAGAGATAGAGAGGGGAAAAAAGTAAACAATTTTACAAAATGAAATATTAAAATTTGTGTCACTGAGAAATTTGCGGGAAAACGTCAATAATGTCAGAAACGGTTATACCTTGTGATTTTACCATGGAGATAGAGACAAAGTTAGACTTGGCACTTAGAAATTTTGTCCTCAATCGCATGGCCAAAATTTCTTGAAATGAGGTATTTTTCATCATTTTGAAGAAATTTTTGCCATGCGAATGAGGATAAAATTTCTTAAGTTCCATTTCATTCCCATTTTTCTTCATTCTGGAAAAGTTTTTTTTCTGAATGTAGGCAGAGGGAGGGTGGGGCCGTGTGTAGAAGTCCACGAAAGTGGGGAAAGCTTCTGACCGCCATTCACCTGGGAATGGCCAGAGCGATTCTTTTGCATGCGGTTCAAGCAGCTCACTACTGCCGGTCGCTTGCGGCCAAGTATCCTCTGGGTAGCCGCTAAACACCCGTTTAGCGGTGAGCTAATGTGAGAAGGCGACAACCTGGATAGGCCACTCTGACATAATCGGCTTAAGGGCTAGCCGGGGGAGATCTCATCGGCAACGTCTGTACACCTCTAGGTGCGGCTGCAAGCTTGCGTCTGTCTTGGAGTAAGCGGCTCGCTATATAAACGTGCCAAGTAATATTTTCACCCCCGCTGAGCGGGTTGTGCGCTGGGCTTGGGACCCGCAACGTAAAACCATACTCCAATGAAATATAACAACAAGCCTCGGATAAATACACTCTCTATTGATGACGACCATGGCAAACGTTTGAAGGACAATGAATTGAGGGCATGCACCTGGAACGTCCGCTCCCTGAATGGGATTGGTGCAGATGCCCGGCTGGTTGATGTCCTTGTCAAAGCAAAATCTGACATCACCGCCATCCAAGAAATGCGTTGGACGAAGCAAGGAAGAAAGAAGATCAAAAATTGTGACATATATTGGAGTGGCCATGCGAATAAGCGCAGTTTCGGCGTCGGATTCGTGGTGGGAGAGAGGCTTTGTCGCCAAGTGCTGGCGTCTCGCCGCTATCCGAATAAAAGCAAAATTTTTTAATATATCATTCATCTACGCCCATGCGCCGACAGAGGAGAAAGACGATGAGGTGAAAGACACTTTTTATGAACAATTAGAACGCACATACGAGCGCTGCCCCCGTCATGATATAAAAGTCGTGCTTGGCGACTTTAACGCCAGGGTGGGCAAAGAAGGTGTTTTTGGCCCTACAGTCGGAAAGTTCAGCCTACACAATGAAACTTCTCCTAACGGACTGAGGCTGATTGACTTTGCCGGTGCTCGAAACATGGTCATATCCAGCACGAGGTTCATGCATAAAAACATACATCAAGCTACATGGCTGTCTCCTGATCGAAATATTCGCAATCAGATCGATCACGTTGTGATAGACGGACGGCATGCCTCCAGTGTTTTAGATGTGCGCACGATCCGAGGACCTCACATCGACTCGGACCATTATCTCGTTGCAGCCAAAATACGCACCCGCCTCAACGCGGCTAAAACCAAGGAACAAAAAACACAAGGAAAGCTAGACGTCGAAAAGCTTCAATCACAACAGACTGCCAATGATTTCGCAACTCGACTCTCACACCTGCTCTCTGAGAGCACAACTCATCCTGAAGGAATACAGGAGCAGTGGGAGCATATCTCCAAAGCACTTCGTACTGCCGCCGAGGAAAAAATTGGTTACCGGCGGCCACGAAAAAACAACTGGTATGATGAAGAATGCCGCGTTGCAACCGAAAGAAAAGACGCTGCCTAC
Source organism: Eurosta solidaginis (assembly GCF_040869045.1). NCBI lineage: Eukaryota > Metazoa > Arthropoda > Insecta > Diptera > Tephritidae > Eurosta > Eurosta solidaginis. The sequence continues at coordinate 31,068,573 of NC_090320.1, forward strand.
AGGGCTACGTTAAGAGCGAGCGCGACAAGAGGAGTGTGTGAACGCTATCGTGAGTTGAAAAGGGAAGCGAGACGCCTATTCAGGAAGAAAAAAGCAGAAGCAGAAAGGCGTGAGTGCGAGGAGCTTGAGCTGCTAGCCACCAGGAATAACGCCCGAAAATTCTACCAAAAAATACGGCGACAGAGGAAGGTTTTAAGACCGGGGCAAACTCCTGTAGGAATGAAAACGGCGACCTTGTAACTGATGTCCAGAGAGTGCTTAGATTATGGAGGGAATACTTCTCTGCTCTCCTAAATGGAGGCAACAATTCACCGCGCAGAGATGAAGAACCCGATTCCACAATCGATGATGATGGAATATATGTCCCCCCACCCGATTATGACGAAGTTAGAATAGCAATAACCAGATTGAAAAACAACAAGGCCGTGTGCGCTGATGGATTGCCTGCGGAGCTATTCAAGTTCGGTGGCGAGGAGTTGGTAAGGCGCATGCAGCAGCTTCTTAGCAAAATATGGGCGGACGAAAGCATGCCCGACGGTTGGAAACTAAGTGTTCTTTGCCCAGTCCACAAGAAGGGGGATACTGCAAAATGCACCAACTATCGTGGAATCAGCCTTCTTAATATCGCATATAAGGTCCTTTCAAGTGTATTGTGCGAAAGATTGAAGCCCACCGTGAACCGGCTGATTGGACCTTATCAGTGCGGCTTCAGACCTGGTAAATCTACCATCGACCAGATTTTCACAATGCCTTGGAAAAAACCCGTGAAAAGAGAATCGACACACATCACCTCTTCGTCGACCTTAAAGCCGCCTTCGACAGCACGAAAAGGAGCTGCCTATATGCCGCTATGTCTGAATTTGGTTTCCCCGCAAAACTTATACGGCTGTGCAAAATGACGTTGAGCAACACCATCAGCTCAGCCAGAATTGGGAAGGACCTCTCCGAGCCGTTCGAAACTAAACGAGGTTTCAGACAGGGTGACCCCCTATCGTGCGATTTCTTTAATTTGATGCTGGAGAAAATTATACTAGCTGCAGAACTTAACCGCACTGGAACAATATACTATAAAAGCGTGCAATTACTGGCATATGCTGATGACATTGATATAATCGGCCTAAACACCCGCGCTGTTAGTTCTGCTTACTCCAAACTGGAAAAAGAAGCGGTAAAGATGAGTTTGATGGTGAATGAGGACAAAACGAAGTACATGCTGTCATCGAGCAAAGAGTCAGCGCATATGCGCCTTGGCAACCACGCTACTGTTGGCAGCCATAATTTCGAAATAGTAAAAGACTTCGTTTATTTGGGAACCAGCATCAACACTAGCAACAACATCAGCACTGAAATCCAGCGAAGAATCAATCTTGCCAATAAGTGCTACTTTGGACTAGGTAGGCAATTGAAAAGTAAAGTCCTCTCTCGGCGAATGAAAATCATACTCTACAAGTCACTTATCGTACCCGTCCTGCTATATGGGGCAGAAGCATGGACCATGACAACAGCAGATGAAGCGGCTTTGGGAGTGTTCGAGAGAAAAGTTCTTCGAAAGATTTATGGACCTCTACGCGTTGGCGATGGCGAGTACCGAAGAAGATTTAATGATGAGCTGTACGAGCTATACGCAGACATCAACATAGTCCAGCGAATTAAAATGCAGCGGCTGCGCTGGCTAGGCCATGTTATGCGAATGAAAGATGATGCTCCGGCCAAGAAAGTGTTTCTATCGGAACCCGCCTATGGAAGCAGAGGTAGAGGGCGGCCCCCACTCCGTTGGAAAGACCAGGTGGAAAACGATTTAAACTCCCTTGGTGTGACCAATTGGCGCCGGTTGGCGGAACGAAGGAGCAACTGGCGCGCCTTGTTGGACGGCCATAACCGTTTAGACGGTTAAGCGCCAATTAAGTAAGTAAGTAAGTAGGCAGAGGGAGAGGGAGGTACAGGGCGACCAAGAGAATGAGAGGACGGGAGAAAAAGCGATGGAGAGTGAGAAAGCCAGATTGTTTTTATGAATTCTACTAAAAAAAAAGACGTGTCGCACTCGGGGACTGCCGCGGTAAAGCTATTGCATATTATTTTATTTATTTATTTATTTGGTTGTTAAAGTCAACACAGACACAAAGCGGTTGACTACTGAATATAAGATACAATACATATAACAAGGAAAGAAAACATAAGCGTAAAAAACAAAATTTAAAGTAAAAACTTAAATAATAAACAATCAAATTAATTGAGTTAAATTTTAATTAATACATAAATCATATCAAAAATAAAGATTAGTTAAAATTAATATTGAAATAAAATTGACATCTTATTTAAAAATCTTTAAAAATATCATGCCAGACGTGAGAGTATTTCCTTACGGATAGCAGCAATCGAATACTCAAAACTAATGCAGTTGTACAGTTCGTTATAGCGCGAGCACCAATTGCGAAGAGGGCTATATTTGGCAAAATTACGCCGTAGAATGGGTAAATAAAAGAGTACATAGTGTCTTGTAGTTCTCGCAGGAACGGAAAAATTCAGTCTGCTTACAAGGTCAGTGGAGTCTATCTCACCGATAATCAGTTTATGAAGGAACATTACCCCGAGTAATATTCTTCTATTCTCTAAAGTTGGCAAACTAATGAGAAGAAGTATATTTCTATAAGGTGGAAGATGTTGATTTGATTCCCAGTTAAGACCGCGTAAAGCGAAGATTAGAAACTGCTTCTGTACCGATTCAATCCGATCTATATGATTTTTATACCCCGGGGACCAAATACAGGAACAACACTCAAGTATTGGGCGAACCAAAGATGTGTAAAGGGTCTTGGTTAAATAAGGATCATCAAATTCTTTAGCCCATCTTTTAATAAATCCGAGTACACCCGATGCCTTGTTTACAATAGATGAAATATGCATGTTAAAGCTCAATTTTGCATCAAAAAGAACACCTAGGTCACATACTTCAGATATACGCTCCAAGAGCGCACCATCTAGCATATATGATTTTAAAACTGGGTTGACTCTGTGAAATGTCATTAGTTTACATTTGCAGCAGTTCAAAACTAGTAGATTTACTGTACACCATAATTGAAATGAGTCCAAATCGGCCTGAAGTAAATCCTAACGGGAAGAGTCAGAAGGCAAGTATGAATAGCATAGTTTAACATCATCTGCATACATTAGAACACGGTAATACGAGATAACCATTGGTAAGTCATTTATAAAGAGGGTAAAAAGTAATGGACCCAGATGGCTACCCTGAGGCACACCAGAAGTTACTTCTATCGACTCTGAGAGACTGTTTTTGAACATAACTCGCTGAGTTCTATTTAGGAGATAGCTGCGAAGCCATAGTAATAAATTCTTCGAAAAACCCAGTAAGTCAAGTTTATGAGTTAAAAGCTCATGATTAACAGAATCAAATGCTTTGCTGAAGTCGGTATAAATAACATCGGTTTGCTTATTGGATAAAAATCCATCCATGACTAGAGAGGTGAACTCAAACAAGTTGGTTGTGGTTGATCTTCTACACACAAAACCATGTTGGCTGGGTGCATATTGAATTTGGCAGGTGATGATCTTTTCAAACATTTTAGGAATAGCCGAAAGTTTAGCTATGCCCCTGTAGTTCTCGATATTGGACCTACTACCTTTCTTATGTAAGGGAATAATAAATGATTGCTTCCAAATTGAAGGGAATACAGAAGATTCAAGAGATAGTGTAAATAATTTAAGGATCGGCTTAGATAGGTTGACAGCGCAAAAGTTTAGAACACAACTAGGAACGCCATCTGGACCCGGAGAGGTAATTGGTTTCAACTCCAGAAGACTCTTCAGAACAGTATCTATATCTATGACAGGAACCAGAATACAATTAGAACTTTCTAAGGTGTAAGGATAGAGATCCGATTGAAAAAGTTGAGATGAATAGGTCGACTTAAAGTATTCAGCAAATAAGTTGGCAACACCATCAGCCGAGCTTGCGTTCTTACATCCATAGGCCAAAGCAGATGGAAATCCTGAGATTTTTCTCTTAGAATTGACAAAACTAAAAAATTGTTTCGGGTTGTTAAAAAATTGAAGCTTACACCGATTTAAGTAACGTTTATAGCACTGCTGATTAAGACGATGAAAGTTTGATCTAGCAACTAAATATTTAGAAAAATCGGAGCATGATCCTGATTATCAACTTATGCAATTATAATATTTATGCAACATTTTGTTTTCTTTGATATTAATTCGAGTTTTGTCTTAAACTTTAACCTTAACTTTATTTTTAACTTTAACTTTAACTTAAACTTTCACTTTAACTTTATTTTTAACTTTAACTTTAACTTTCACTTTAACTTTAACATTCACTTTAACTTTAACTTTAACTTTAACTTCCACTTTAACTTTAATCTTAACTTTGACTTTGACTTTGACTTTAACTTTAACTTTAACTTTAACTTTAACTTTAACTTTAACTTTAACTTTAACTTTAACTTTAACTTTAACTTTAACTTTAACTTTAACTTCAACTTTCACTTTAACCGTAACTTTAACTTTAGATGAGAGCAGAGAATCGGGCCGAAAAAGCAAGAGGGCACGAACGAGCTCAGATTCCCACTCGGAGGACTTGGAAGCCAAAAAGAAACGAGATGAAAGAACAAATACGCTTTCACAAGGTGAGTCTTGGTCCAATGTAGCGCGCCGGAGGCTGAAACAGCGGGCCCAGCCAGCCAAGCAGGCAACCCCCGTCCAAGCTCCTAAAGCTCAAAAACGGGCGAGAAAGAGGAGACAAGCAGCAACTTTTGTGGTAAAACCTGTGGAAGGCAAAAGCTATGCCCAGGTACTAGGGGCCATACGCGGCCAGCTCCGCCCTAATGACACAGGTACGGTGGTACGGTCAGTACGAAAAACCAAATCTGGTAACGTACTGATTGAAACGGCGCGCTGCAGTGACCAGACGGCCTTCAGAGCAGCTATAGGTAGTGCAGTAGGAGAGGTCGGTGAAGCACAACAGCTCTCCAAGCGGATGAAGTTGGAAGTACTTGGCATGGACTGTCTCACAACTGAAACAGAAATCCAAGACGCAATAAGGAGGGAGGTCGGAAAAGAAGAAATCACTAGACCTCTCCGTGTCTCTGTGTTCGCAGCAAACCAAAGAGAACAGAAAATGGCGGTCGTCGAAGTGGACGAGAATATTGGCAACGCCCTACTCAAAAAAGGTAAAATTCCTATCGGATGGATACAGTGCCGAATCAGACAGCGAGCAGAAGTACAACGCTGCTTTAGTTGTCTCGGCTACGGACACCGGAAGGCAGAATGCAAGGGTCCAGACAGGAGTAACGCCTGCTGGAAGTGTGGGCAAAGCGGCCACAAAGCTTCGGCCTGTACCGCAGCTCCAAAATGTTACCTGTGTAATACACAGAAGCTCGATCATGTCCCTGGATCTGGAGCATGCAGCATTTTCAGAGCGGCACTCGCTGTTGCAAAGGTCAAAGTCTCAATTCAACAATGATTAGTTTTATCCAAGGCAACCTAAACCGGAGCAGGCTTGCTGATGAGCTACTACAACAGTTGGTCTTAGACCATAAAGCTAACAGCGTTATCATCAGCGAACCCTATAGAGCCCGAAATGATTGGCATATAGACAACACCGGCACCGCCGCAATCTGGATGACAGATGCAAACGCCAATATTGTGAACCGTGTTGCCGGAAAAGGCTACGTCCGCCTAACTACGAATAATACCACAATAGTAAGCTGCTACTTGTCCCCGAATGATCCCATTCAACGGTTCAGGGACAAGCTTGAACTTATTGAAGACGACCTGAGGGACTTAACTAGTAACCTGGTTGTGGCGGGAGACTTTAACGCAAGAGCCGTCGAATGGGGAATGCCGCAGACTAACACCCGTGGAAGGTTAGTCCTTGAGATGGCAGCCAGGCTCGGTTTGAACGTGCTTAACACTGGTACGACCCCTACATACCGACGGCCAGGCTTTGCATACTCGATCCCCGATGTAACACTAGTGTCAGAAAGCCTGCTGCTGACCGCTGCTGGATGGAGAGTCATAGAGGATCTGACTGGCAGCGATCACAACTACATCACTTTCCACCTAAACGATCCCGGTCAGAGGCAGATTCCGAACGGGCCACGCAGAACAAAAGCATGGGACGCATCCAAGGTCGACTCTGCCACGTTCTCCGCATCAGTACTGGGGGATGCCCGACGGATAATCAACAACTCCAGTCCGACGGAAGAGACGGTTGAAAAGACAATGAGCTGTCTTCGCCACGCTTGCAACCTCTATGCCACGGAGGGGAGTGTGGAGGGGTAAAAAGCAGGTATACTGGTGGAATAGCGAAATCGCGGAGCTGCGGAAAACATGCCACAGGATGCGAAGGCTAGCAACTCGCGCGCGCGGCAGGCCTGAGGCTCTAGAAAAGTCGGAAGCGTACAAAGGAGCGAAGAAAGCTCTTAGTGCTGCCATTAAGCAAAGCAAGCTTAAGTGCTGGAAAGCGCTTTGCGAGGAAGTGGATCGAGACCCATGGGGGCAGGGATATAAGATAGTAATGAAGAAGTTCCGTCCGCCAAACCAGCTGATGGACGAGAACCAAATAAGGAACATTGTAGATGGCCTGTTTCTCACCCAACTGCCTAGGGAGGGCGGGTACGTTACCCATGAAGATCGCAACGTGGAACCATTCCAAGAAGAAGAGCTTAAAACTGCCGTGCGAACTATGAAACCTAGGAAAGCATCTGGGCCCGACGGAATACCCGCGGAGGCAATTAGACTAGCTGCAAACGACTGCCCAGAACTTATGTTGCACATGTACAACAAATGTCTCGAAGAAAGAATTTTCCCCACCATATGGAAGACAGCACGACTGGTTCTCATTCCAAAAGGGAAAGGAGATCCCAACTCTCCATCATCCTACCGTGCCCTATGTATGTTGGACACAGCAGGGAAATTGATGGAGAGTCTCCTGAAGCAACGCCTCACCAGAGCGTTACAGGACGCCGGAGGACTGTCGCCCAGACAGCATGGTTTTCGGAGGGGGCACTCCACAATCGATGCCATAGCAGAAGTTATAGACGCAGTCAAGAAAGCCGAGACAGCGTGCCACAGAGCAAGACCTATAGTGTTGCTGGTCACGCTGGACGTCAAAAACGCTTTCAACTCAGCTAGGTGGGAGGACATGCTTGAGGCACTAGAAAGCACTTTCAAAGTACCGCAATATTTGTTAGAAATTTTAAGGGACTACCTAAGAGAGAGGTATTTAATATATGAAAGTACTCACGGTCAAAAAAAGGTAAAAATAACAGGTGGAGCAGCTCAGGGTTCGGTACTAGGTCCCGATCTCTGGAATATAACTTACGACAGTCTTCTTCCATTAGACATGCCAGAAAGCACCTTCCTCGTTGCATTTGCAGACGACGTGGCAGCTGTGATAACAGCACCAAGCTGCGAGCCGGCACAGCTAAAATTAAACCAGGTCATGCGTAACGTAAATAGGTGGATGGCTGAGCACGGTCTCCAGTTAGCAACAGCCAAAACGGAGATCGTCATCCTCACAAAGAGACGTATTCCCACTACCAGGAACATGATGGTTGGGGACCAGCCAACAGAAACACTCGCTTCAACGAAATATCTGGGAGTGAGGTTAGACAGCAAACTCAACTTCTCGGATCACATACGAGGGGCCTGCGAAAGAGCTGCGCGCATAATAGCGCAGTTGAGTAGATTAATGGCAAACACAGGTGGCCCAAAGCCATGCACAAGGAAGTTGCTTGCATCAGCCTCGGATTCTATACTCTTATATGGTGCAGAAATCTGGGCGGACGCAATGAAATACCGGAAGAACCGAGTCGCCCTCACCTCGGTCCAACGCAGAGGGGCGCTGCGAATATCTTCGGCTTACCGCACGGTATCAGCTGAAGCTGTCCTGGTCGTTGCGGGAACCATACCGATATATCTTCTCGTTGAGGAAAGAAAAACAATATATGACAACGGATCGCAAGCAAGTAGAGCTGCTGTTGCCATGCAGGCGCGTGAAGAATCGATCCGATGTTGGCAAGATCAGTGGAGCAACAGCATCGTAGGAAAGTGGACTAGGGAACTAATCCCTGAACTGAATCCATGGTTGAAGCGACCGCACGGAGAGGTAGACTTTTACCTGACCCAGTTTCTAACGGGACATGGTTACTTCCGCAAATACCTACACAGAATGGGTAAGGTTGATAGCCCGAGCTGCCTGTACTGTGGGGAAATAGACGATGTACGCCACACCTTCTTCGAATGCAGGCACTTCTCCCATCAGCGAAGGAGGGTAGAAGAGGTACTTGGCGACCTATCCCCGGGCAGTGTCATTAATAACATGACCTGTCGAAGAGACAGATGGGATACGGTCAGCACATATGTGAGGCATATACTTACCAGTAAACGAGAAGACGGATGCCTAGCCCATTAGCGTGAGAGTAGCCATCGAGCTCACGTAGCGCGCACCCGTACCCGAAGTAATGCTAAACGCGGTCCCATGTACGGGGATTTGCGCGGGCCGTGGGAGGTTAGGTTTTAGTGGGTAGGCCTTCATGGAAGAAGGGAGTCCTACACTCGGAGAGTCTCGCAGTGACGCTTAAATATCCCGGTCAGTGCATAAAGCATTTCCTCCTTCCACGAAACACAAAAAAAAAAAATAAAAAAATAAAAAAAAAAAAACTTTAACTTTAACTTTAACTTTAACCCTAACTTTAACTTTAACTTTGACTTTAACTTTAACCTTAACTTTAACTTTATTTTTAACTTTCACTTTCACTTTAACTTTAACATTCACTTTAACTTTAACTTCAACTTTAACGTTAACCTTAACTTTAACTTTAAATTTAATTTTAACTTTAACTTTAACTTTAACCTTAACTTTAACTTTAACTGTCACTTTAACTTTAACTTTAGCTTTAACTTTAGCTTTCTTTAACTTTATTTTTAACTTTAACTTTAACTTTAACATTCACTCTAACTTTAACTTTGACTTTCACTTTAACCTTAACATTCACTTTAACTTTAACTTTAACTTTAACTTCAACTTTAACCTTAACTTTAACTTTAAATTTAACTTTAACTTTAACCTTAACTTTAACTTTCACTTTCACTTTAACTTTAACTTTAGCTTTAACTTTAGCTTTAACTTTAACTTTAACATTCACTTTAACTTTACTTTAACTTTAACTCTCACTTTCACTTTAACTTTAACTTTAGCTTTAGCTTTAACTTTAACTTTCACTTTCACTTTAACTTTAGCTTTAACTTTAGCTTTAACTTTAACTTTCACTTTAACTTTAACATTCACTTTAACTTTACTTTAACTTTAACTTTCACTTTAACTTTAACATTCACTTTAACTTTAACTTTAACTTCAACTTTAACTTTAACCTTAACTTAATCTTTAACTTTAACTTTGACTTTGACTTTAACTTTAACTTTATTTTTAACTTTAACTTTCACTTTAACTTTACCATTCACTTTAACTTTAACTTTGTTTTTAACTTTAACTTTAACTTTCACTTTAACTTTAACATTCACTTTAACTTTGTTTTTAACTTTAACTTTAACTTTCACTTTAACTTTAACATTCACTTTAACTTTAACGTTAACTTTAACTTTCACTTTAACTTTCACTTTCACTTTAACTTTAACATTCACTTTAACTTTAATTTTAACGTTAACTTCCACTTTAACTTGAACTTTATTTTTAACTTTAACTTTCACTTTAACTTTAACATTCACTTTAACTTTAACTTTCAATTTAACTTTATTTTTAACTTTATCTTTAACTTTCACTTTAACTTTAACATTCACTTTAACTTTATCTTTAACTTTAACTTTAACTGTAACTTTAACTTTAACTTTAACCGTAGCTTTAACTTTAACTTTCACTTTAACTTTAACTTTCACTTTAACTTTAACTCTATTTTTAACTTTAACTTTATCTTTAACTTCAACTTTAACTTTAACCGTAACTTTAACTTTAACTTTAACTTTAACCCTAACTTTAACTTTAACTTTGACTTTAACTTTAACTTTAACCTTAACTTTAACTTTATTTTTAACTTTCACTTTAACTTTCACTTTCACTTTAACTTTAACATTCACTTTAACTTTAACTTCAACGTTAACCTTAACTTTAACTTAAAATTTAACTTTAACTTTAACTTTAACCTTAACTTTAACTTTAACTGTCACTTTAACTTTAACTTTAGCTTTAACTTTAGCTTTCTTTAACTTTATTTTTAACTTTAACATTCACTTTAACTTTAACTTTCACTTTAACTTTAACATTCACTTTAACTTTAACTTTAACTTTAACTTTAACTTCAACCTTAACTTTAACTTTAAATTTAACTTTAACTTTAACCTTAACTTTAACTTTCACTTTCACTTTAACTTTAACTTTAGCTTTAACTTTAGCTTTAACTTTAGCTTTAACTTTAACTTTAACATTCACTTTAACTTTAACTCTCACTTTCACTTTAACTTTAACTTTAGCTTTAACTTTAACTTTCACTTTCACTTTAACTTTAGCTTTAACTTTAACGTTCACTTTAACTTTATTTTAACTTTAACTTTCACTTTCACTTTAACTTTAACATTCACTTTAACTTTAACTTTAACTTCAACTTCAACTTTAACTTTAACCTTAACTTAATCTTTAACTTTAACTTTGACTTTGACTTTAACTTTATTTTTAACTTTAACTTTCACTTTAACTTTACCATTCACTTTAACTTTAACTTTGTTTTTAACTTTAACTTTCACTTTAACTTTAACATTCACTTTAACTTTAACGTTAACTTTAACTTTCACTTTAACTTTAACATTCACTTTAACTTTAATTTTAACGTTAACTTCCACTTTAACTTGAACTTTATTTTTAACTTTAACTTTCACTTTAACTTTAACATTCACTTTAACTTTAACATTCACTTTAACTTTAACTTTCACTTTCACTTTAACTTTATTTTTAACTTTATCTTTAACTTTCACTTTAACTTTAACTTTAACTTTAACTTTCACTTTAACTTCAACTTTATATTTAACTTTAACTTTATGATAGAGATCCAATTTTATGTATTTGGCCTGTTGCTAACACCAAACCTTTTTTGACAAATATCCGTTAAGGTTTTTGTTGATTTATTCCCCAAGTCCGCGATAAAATCTATGCAATAGCTTAGTAAATGCGAGACTTCAATGTACTTGCCCATGTTTGCATAAGCTGCAACTGCATTATATAACCAATGCCAAAGAGGATAAATACAATAAGAGCCGTCACTCCTTATTTTGTGGCGAGTATTTCGCTGGAAATTGAAGAAATCTATGCCGAATGTTTTCTGAGAGGGACATTTTTAATTGTCTCGCATTTATCCATGTTGTAGACCCCTTGCGTAACTGTGATTTTTGGAAAGAGAATTAAATAAGTTAGTTAAATACAGTCGGAAAAATAAACACAAAAGCCTCACGAAAATGTATAGAAGACATTTATAAACATCTCGCCCAAAAAAAAGTAGCGACTACCTCTCAGTATACATCGAGTAAATGCTTAAAAAATAACGAGTGACGGCTCTTATTGTATTTATCCTCTTTGCCAATGCATGCAATATGCAAGCCATATCAGCTCACAATTTAAAGTACATTCGCAAAGCGGAAACTCTTCAATATGGCCAACTATATAAAATCAAACCTCGTTAGATAAACAGGCTAGCAAATTGGTAGACAGAAATTGTGATATTCAGATAGTCCAAAAGGGGCTTTTGCAATGGCTTGTGTTCGAAAATTGGGGGTGCGATTCAAAGCGTGTTGTTGGGGTTGTGTGTGTGACATGCACTTTTTCTTAACATAGTAAGAGGGTGTCTTTTGTCCGTTGTGAGTGCTACAATCAGACACATCCGCCTTTATTCGTTGCAGCAACGCTCCTCTTACCAATTTATACGCTCTACAAACTCTATTTTTGTGCTTTCGATAGTCCTCTGTATCTGCCCAAGAGGTCATAAAATTTAATCGTTTGATAGCGCCCTAACGTTTTTTGTATCCGCAGCTCTAGAGCAGAAAATGTGAACTTCTAATATTATTAGGGTGTACTGAAATATATAGATGTAGTGTGCTGCCCTAACTAAAGAAAGGGTTCGAATCAAGTGACACAAGAATGGAAGATGAAAAAATGGAAAAGATGAACAGAATCAGTTCAACAAAAGAATTGGATGCTAGACTGGAATACGACTCAGTGGCTAATAAAGAGATAAGGCAGCGCTCTCCATCCAGCGGCGTGACATTAGAAGCGATTGAAATCCAGTGGCCCGAAGGTTTTAGTGGTCAAAAAAATCGATCTCGAGGCAGTCGGGCTAGTTCCAGAAGGTGAAAGTCCCGGAATGTACCGGATTCATATTAGAAACATCCGCCACTCTTCACTAAACTATATATAACTAGTTAGCTCTATTATCACTATTACGCCTGTTTAACCATTAACGTTCTCTTAGCGGTACACTTCCAGTCTAAAGGTTTAGTCACGCCAAATCATGCTGTTGTGCGTATTTGGTATCTGTCGCACTGTGCTAACGCTCGCTCAATCTAGGTCTACCTATTTTCTATTAACGACAAGAGTACATCATTTAGCTTTGAGTGAGTGTGGCCCATTAGAGCTTTCCCTTAGCGTATATGACCACAGTACGCTTGGGTGTTAACACATTTTGATCACAGCCTATCCGCCGCAGAAACTATTTCCCACAATATGGCATTGTCAAACTTTGGCTAGCTGATCTTTAAGAATTTTAGTTGTAGGACATTACTGGTGTGGGAGATGAAAGACGTTATATCCCAAGTTCTGTAATCGAGTGTATGTAATTATCTTAGCAATACTCCGTTTCAGCTTTCGCTGTCCTCTTTTCCTCTCAGCTGACGTTCCAGCAAACAGCTGCCTGATACAGAACAGACTCCCAAGCGGATTATAAGTCATCTTTATCAGAAGAACGGCCAGAAGCGATGATATATAAAAGAGAAATTTGATCCAAAACTACCAATGCTTTTGTCATGTACCTACTGTGCTTTTGTCAACTCACGTACACAAAATTTTGTTATTGCAGCTCACTCATCATATATCGCCAAAAAAGAACGAGCTCTTCGTAACGAGGAACGTGATCCTCTGGTGGGTTTGTAGTATTCGTATTGTTCTAAAATTTTACCTAATTCCCATATTAATATTGGGAAACATCGACGCTTGTTTCACTTCAACATACTTACGTGTCTGATTGATTGTATCGGATAAATAGCTCAAATTAGGAGCGCACCAGTTCAAAACCAGTAGCATAAACTACAACAACAACGTAAATACGCTTCATAATACATTTTACCTGCGGCAATGGTGCGACGTGTGGATGTGGCACAAATTACGTGCGCTTGTTGTACGAATATGATTGCTCTCGCAGACAAGCTGGTGCTCAAAATCGTTTTCGCGCTCAAGTAGGCTTGGCATAAAGAATAATTCTTTTGCAAATACGGGAATTTTTGTATGCGTAGCAGATGATAAATGGATTTTTTCATTTTGTACCAAACGAGGAAAAAAATATACCAAATCATCCAAAAATGTACCAAAAGTCTTCGGATGTGAATTTGAACGGAACTAGAGCTATATTCTGCTTCTTTATCCAAAAACTGGTTTTTTTTTTCTAACACAAATTAAAGGTAGTCTAACAGGAAAATATGATTTATGAAGAAATAATTTTCTAGTAAAAATAATAAAAGAAGTTTATCGATTGAAGCGTACATTCTTTATTGAGTACCATTAAGGAACATAAAATTAATATTTTAAGAAATAACAGCTGCATTCAATGCAAAAACATTTCATAAAAACATTTAGGTACAAAAGGTTTTGATTCAGGTATAAAAGTTGACAGTTTGTCGCCTACATCTATACTAATAACTCCTATTTCAATCACTACATTAAAAGTTCTTCTTCTTTGAGTTCTTTAAATACCTCAGTTGACAAAAAGCTTTTTTTCGTATCTATATCATGACAACTACTGTTAGTTGATTTCATCAAGTATTTTGTTTTCATTAAATTCGAAACTGTGTTTATTTGAAGTCTATTTCTAACTTAAGGCCGAGCTTCTAACATAGTTTTAATTAAAATTTGTATAGAAAATATCCTTTCTACGTTTGTGGATGAATTTCGAATTGAAAATATGCCTTGAACTATTCTATAAATATTGGAAAACATTTGCGCATTTAATTTATTTTTAACTGATCTTAATTCTTCCCAAAAGCTTCATATATTTAAATTCTTGAATTTTTTAAGGCTCTCATGCTCTGCTAAGCTCTAAATTTAGAATTAATTTTCTCTATTTTATCAAATGCTGATTTCAGAAACAAGTCCATAACTAAAGCACAATAATATTTGTTTCACCGCTTAAAATACTTTCTGGTGAAAGCTATGCAGCCCACAACAAAGTTTTATCATTAAAATTTACTTTCCTTAAAAATATTTCAAAGAAAAAAATTACTTTCTGTAAAATTGTTTAGCACAGCTCTTCAATATGTGTCGTCGGCTTTTTACAAAAGGTTGTTTGATAGAATAATATCCACATTAACACCGCCGTAAACTTCATCTGGAGTTAAGTGATTTCCGTCTGAATCAATATTTAACATCCAAATAGGACTGGAGTCTAAATAAGATTTTTTATAAAATTTTTAATTTGGTAATAAGTAAATGTAAGCGAATATCTTCAGACTGCATTTCTATATTCACATTATTTATTTCATTTAAAATATAAGAAAGAAATGTAAAATATACTTTATAAATAGCACTTTGAAAAATTTCAGATATAAGATTAATATTTTGATTACTGCTTTTATTTTCAAATATGTAAAGATTAAAATAATACGAGTACTTGAGGGCATCCCATTGTTCAAGAATTCTATCTATGAATGGCTTGTCTAGGGGCTGTGGGGGCGTACTTTAGTAAAACATGCATTTCTGTACCGAAATGTTCTTGAAAACTCTGAAAGCCTGCCCTACTAAGGGGGCTGTTACAAAAATGATAGTTTACGTCTTCTAAATGTATCAATTTTGTTGGGAAATACATCACAAGCGGCCATTGAAGCTAAATTTAAAATGTGACAAACACATCCATTAACATGCAGATTTGGAACAACTTGCTTCAGCTTTGCTTGCACTCCGCTTTTTGCTCCCATCATAACCGAACAGGTGTCGGCAGTGAAACCAATCATTTTGGGGTATTGAATGGTCTTTCAAAGTTTTAAGGCTTCATTCTGTATTGCGAACGATAGCTCAGACGAACGATTCGCCTCCAAACGATTTCGTCTGGCAATGGTATTCTCTATCATTTTTGTTCGGTCTTTACGTTTCTAACTAACAGGAAGGCAAAAGTAATTGTCAAGTGATAAGTTGCCATCGTTTAACATAGTGCAAATACTCTAGCGATTCGTCTGTGATCCGCAACGAAAGTTCGTTTCGTAATAGAGAATGAGGCCCTTAATAATGGCATTAAAAATACCCTCCGTGCTACTATCGGCCAAAGGTATCAAATCTAAAAATCCATCAATGCACTTTTTATAAAAAATTCGAATCGAAACTGCCTTTTTTTTTGATATACATATATCAGTCGTTTCATCTATTATTAGAGAGTAATAATTCTTCTGACAAAATACAATTATGAATTTATAATTTTCTGGCCCTGTTATATTATTTTCTGTGCTTTAATTCTATTGATAAAAAATTTGTTCACAATTTAGTATGAGTTATGCTATTTTTCATAAGCATATTTAAATGATCCATAATTGCAAATAATGGCAAATTGTGCTCGGCAACAAAACAACTTAACGATATATTTTCTTCGAAAAATTTTAAATTTTTTTGTACATTCAGAGCTGCTTTGCAAATGACTTGAAGTGTAGTGCTGTATTTTACAAAAATGTACGAAATATGTCAATGTAGTACCAACGTACTTTCGGGGAGCGAAATGTACCAAAAAAAGTACAAATGTACCATGATTATCATAACTGATGCATAGGCGTATGGCATGGGTGAGCATAGGTTTGCAGTTTTAGTTGCTTTAATATGAGATCGCGTACATATCGTGGCACTTATGCGAGTTTTGTTTTCATGTTGCAGGAATCGGGAATTTCTATCGTAGCGTAACAACAAATTGGCAAATTGGCGGGAATTGGACAAGTGAAACATGTTTTTTATAAGCATTTCATGCTTCGTCTGGTACATACGGTTTAGCAGCTTGATTTCAGTGTATAAGATTATGAATCAAAAGTGGTGCAGTGAAACAAAAGTGCCTCTCGTTTTGTTACATTCTAAGCTTAAACTAATGAAGAGTTACGAGATGCTACATACAATGGAAAAGAGATTTACGACAGAAAATATTATTATCATCAATTACTGCGAAAGTTGCAGAGTATTTGCAAAACCACTGTTGAGTAGGTTGTTGCCGATGTCGGGCTGGTTAATGTTCTGATGAAGGCAAAAGCTGGCATAACACAGTGAATGCGTAAACTTCGTTCTAACAATCCCACTGATTACACAGGCCGACAAGAAATTTGACCATAAACCAGACCATACTTTCCTAAAGGTTTTCGATGCGCTGAATTAAAATCTGGACGCAGAATTGCTCTATCACGTCAGGATTTTGAGATATCCTAACCTAAATGTGCAAAAAACACCGTTTTTGCCTATTTTTGAGGTTATATATAAACGCAGGTTTTTTTTTTTTTAAAGCACACATATCATCTTAAAGAAGAAGTCTTTCTCTTACGAATGGCGTTGAGTTTGCTCAAATATCTTTTTTTTTCGCTAAGATAGAGCAATTTAAAGTTTATAAATTTGCTAATTTTCCTGTGCCTGAAAAACCATTGAATTAACGTAGGTATGATGCAGTAGTAGTAATTTATAAACTTTAAATTGCTCTATCTTAGCGAAAAAAAAATATTTGAGCAAACTCAACGCCATTCGTAAGAGAAAGACTTCTTCTTTAAGATGCTATGTGTGCTTTTAAAAAAAAAAAAATCTGTCGTTTATATATAACCTCAAAAATAGGCAAAAACGGTGTTTTTTGCACATTTAGGTTAGGATATCTCAAAATCCTGAAGTGATAGAGCAATTCCGCGTCCAGATTTGAATTCAGCGCATCGAAAACCTTTAGGAAAGTATGGTCTGGTTTATGGTCAAAAAAATCGGTCTCATTTTGTCGGCCTGTGTTATTAGCACTTTACTTATTGCAGGAATTCATTGAAATTGAAGCCCTCGCTGACCTTTTTTTAATGAAGTAGATAAGGCGTATGATTTTCCGAAAGGGTGGTAAATTGAGGTATATTGGAACGATGTTCCGTCATCTCTGACCTAATTTGATTTGGAAACAAACCGGTGTCGACGTTGAGCCATCTTCAGTGTAATTTTTCGTTATGATCTGTTGTTTTCTGTCTTATGTTTATAGTTTGTTTGTTCATTCGCAACGAAAAAGGGAACCTTACAAAAACAAATCTACATAACACATAAATTAATATAGAGACAGAATGTCTCAATTGTGTTGTAAGTGTAAAAATGATATAAACTAAAATAAGCAAGAAAATAAAAACAAACTGCTGTTTCACCGTGGGATTCTTGGTTCGAATCTCGGTGAAACCTCTGATAACATTACGAAATTGCCTGATGATGATTATGTGGCGGTTTTAGAAATGGCATCGTCGCAATATGCCAGTAAATATATTTTTTTTTGTTGTCTTAAAAGAAACAAAATAATATTCAACTATTATAAGCCGGTGTTAAGCTCATGAATTCTTAAATATTAGGCATAAATTGAACACACCGTTAAACAAACAAACATGGATGATTTTCACTGATCAACTTGTATGGTTTGTTGATGCAGGTAGAAGTCAGTAATTTCAGTTGTTTGTCGTTTTGTGTGTGTTTGTTGATTTGGTTCATTGTCACTGTTTTTTGTTTGTTTGATGCATGTTTGTCTTGTTATACCTGCGTGATAATTTTTTTTCGGTTTTAACAAGTTTTAAAGGTTCAAATATTGGGTTTGCCTGTTCTCTTATTATTGTATATTTCCATATCTTCGAGTACGTTTAGTTGTCGAATTTTCTCTTGTATTTGCAGCAACTTGACTGTTTTATTGATGTTTGGATTCCATATTTTCTTGTTGTAATATTTATTGTATTCTCAGTACCTCGTTCTTACTTGTCGTCCTGTTTTTCCTACACAAAAAAGATCAAACGACTAAAAATAGTGACATCTACCTTACTCAGCTAACAACACAAGTTGATCTGTGAAAACCATCCCGTTTCTGAATGAACACATAACACACACATATACATTCTCAAACATACAATTTTACAATATCTGCACATGCACCTACGAACTATAAATATATAAGGCGAACCGCAGCAACAGCTCAGACGAAACATTACACTGAAGATGGCAGAATGCCGATATCGGCTTTTCGCCATATACATCTTTAGCTAAAATATTGCAACAAATTAGCCATATTTGCACAAATGTGCACATATGTTTTATATAGCCACATTTGCTGCATTACATAAAATTGCGTTTCCATGACAGCAAATGTGCTACAAAAAAAAAAAAAATTTAATTAAGTTGAATCGTTTTTCGAGTGTGAAAACAAAATTAAAATAATTGGGGAGGGGTGTGCAAATTATCGCCCACTGCATTGTTACGCATTTCGTCGTGTTTTGCTTATCCAGGCGAAAGGCAAGATACGTACTAAACCTTTAAAAAAATCAAATCCCTGGTCCGATACCAGGATAAAAGCTTTTCTTCGGGTTTCCATGAAGCTATCCACATATCGGCTACATGATTTCGAAGTTTATGGGCTGATTAAAATTTATTAGAAGATGAGTAGATAAACGGACACAAACTTAGAGAGTATGCGTTCTAAATCGGGTTCGTTGCATTTGACCTGGCAACACGATTAGAAAAAACTTTCATGCAAATTTGAATACATTTATATCTGTTCATGTTTTACACTTATTTCCTACTATTTTTTCATCGAAATTGTGGTGAAATCCTCCCGCTGAAGGCTTGTTTGGACGTTTGGTTCGCAGCGAACAAACACACAAACTTTTTTTTCTTGGGGAAAAATGTGACTACTGTTTAAATTTGGTAATTAAAACTAGTCAAATATATTTTTTTTACAGAAGAAAAGCCAATAAGTATTTAAAAATTTAACTGCCTGTTTAAGCTATTATAGATTTCTTCACATTATGTATATTGCAAATAACCACCCCAAATAGCTTAGCTTTAAGATGTAAAAACTCGTTTTCAAATCGCAGTTTTCTATGAGGAGTTATTACATAAAAGACGTAGTTACCCACTTTAGTTTACAAGGTGCCTGTCATTAACTATTTAAATAGCTCATCTTTCATTTCTACGCAATCAAATTTACTAACGGGTTGACCTTACAAATATTGTGGCCCTTCACATTTACCATAAAAACTTTTGCACCCAACTACTTTAGTGCGGTACAATAATGCGATTTTAATTGTCGTGGATAAGTGAAATATGCTGGAAATTTTAAAAATTAATAGTGCTATGGCTGCGCACAACAAATTAACGTAATTAAATGTGTGCTTAAATAGCAGTAAAATATCATTAATGCCATAACTGGCGATGTGGGATGCTGTGTCTGGCTGGTAGTGATTTTATTGTATGCCCTCACTAAGCGGCTCTTAAGCTTTTATTTGCATGACTAATTGTGTGTATGATTTGTTTACGGGACCACCGTATAAGAGGCCGTCGGCTTTCAGAAAAGCTTGGACCGAAATGTTTTTGCCATGACAGCTTATATAAGTATTTGCTGAGGACTAAGGTCACCCCGACTAAAAACCTCCTCTAATTGCAGCTTAAGTTTTGAGTAATAATAAATTAAATGCTCATTCTGGTCCTAGAAATATTTCTTTATACATTATTTAGCGTGACATGAAAGAAAAACTTTATTTTCATTAAAGGTATAAGATGTACTTATACTGCAACCAAAAATGTGCTCAATGCGTCCCTGGAAATATCGTATTTGACTTGCGATTATTTCTGAGTTCGTTCAATGAGAACACAACAAATGAAATATCAACCAAGTAGCAAATTTTTATTTAAACAAAAAAAAAAAAAGAAAAGAAATACTCACTTATATGGCGCTTAACCGTTTAAACGGTTATGGCTGTCTAACAAGTTGCGCCAGTCGCTCATCCTCGCTGCCAACCGGCGCCAATTGGTCACACCATGGGAGTTTAAAACGTTTTCCACTTGGTCCTTCCAGCGAAGTTGGGGCCGCCCTCTACCTCTGCTTCATCTTTCCTTCGCATAACTTGGCCTAGCCAGCGCAGCCGCTGCGTTTTAATTCGCTGGTCTATGTTGATGTCTGCGTAAAGCTCGTGCAGCTCATCATTAAATCTCCTTCGGTAAACGCCATCGCCAACGCGTAGAGGTCTCTAAATCTTTCGAAGAACTTTTCTCTCGAACACTCCCAAAGCCGCTTCATCTGATGTCGTCGTCCATGCTTCTGCACCATATAGCACGACGGGTACGAAAACTGACTTGTAGAGCATGATTTTCGTTTACCGAGAGAGGACTTTACTTTTCAATTGCCTACCTAGTTCAAAGTAGCATTTATTGGCAAGAGTAATTCTTAGCAGGATTTAAGAGCTGATGTTGTTATTAGCGTTGATGCTGGTTCCCAAATAAACGGAGTTTTTTACTATTTCGAAATTATGGTTGCCAACAGTAACGTGGTTGCCAAGGCGCATATCTCTTTGCTCGATGACAGCAGATACTTTGTTTTGTCCTCATTTACCATCAAACCGATCTCTACCGCTTCTTTTTCCAGTTTGGAGTACGCAGAACTAACGGCGCGGGTTGTCAGGCCGATGATATTATTGCCATCAGCATATGCCAGCAATACTACCTACTATAAAAAAGATATGTTTAGGATCACTACCACAATCACGAGACACTGGCCGCTTGGTCTGCATTCTGAGAGACAGCATTTCTGATTTCAAATATATATAAATGTGTATAAAAATGCACTATGTGGGGTATGTGCACACGGGAGATAAGGGGAAAGCAGTTCACTGCGAAAGAAATAAAACAATGCGATAACTTTCGGTTTGTATATATATAAATATAAACTTTATTAATATTAATGTTTATTATTTAAGTATTTGTTTCAGCGATTTGGGATTTAACACTTTTATTTATTTAGTAGGTATGTATCTTTGACGCGATTTTAGGTTCATTTAATTTTAGAGGCTTGAATATAGTTAGGCTGATGGCGAACAACTAACTTAAAAGCGGTCCAATGCATTCAGTTGGACCGCTTACTTTTTAACTTAAGGAGAGAGAAAAACGGTAAGTATATAAATAGATAAATAGGAAAATATGTATGCATTTCTTAAATCTGCATATTTTAGGCAAACGGTAGCTTACTAAATCGATACAGGGTGAATGTAAAATATGAGTATGAGTATGAGTATGAGTATGAGTATGTGATTTTATACAATTAAATATTTCTGAATGGTAAGTATTTCAAGTAAGGGTAAGTATTTCTGAAATGTCTGTACATAATTAAAAAGGGTAGGTATATATTACAAATTTAAGGTAAGTATTAAGATGTAAGTATTATATATATTAATGTTGTATGTGTATGTATATGTATATTCGACTCATGTCTTCAACATGGCGGCCGGCCTGCGGAGCTGAGGGATGTAGACGCTCTTCGAGATCCTCTGAGGTTCCGTCGACTTTGTTGAAGAGTCTTCGCTGATGTAGAGAGTTGCTATGGCGGCAGTTCCTGATATGAGAGGAGGCAGAGTTTAGTAATGTTTCGCGTGACTATACCTGCTTGGGTGCGGACGTCTACCACACGAACCCGTTGATCGGCGCCTGCATGGAGTTTGATAACTCGGCCCAAGCGCCATTCATGGGGGGGTGGTGAAGGTCGTCTTTGATAACGACCATATCTCCTTCGTGAATATTTTGTTGGGGATGTTTCCATTTATATCTTTTATGCAAGGTTTGTAGGTACTCGCTCTTCCAACGTGAGCTGAAATGGTGATGCAGAACCTTTAATCTTTACCATTTCGTAGTAGGGGATACGTTTTCGGCATTCGGTTCGGGTAAGGAGGTTAAGGGGGCTCCTCGAAGAAAATGTCCAGGAGTTAGGGCTAATAAGTCGCTTGGATCCTGTGACATGGGAGACAGAGGGCGAGAATTAAGCAATGCTTCGATTCGAATGAGGAGAGTGGTGAATTCCTCAAATGTAAACCTTTGATTTCCAGCAACTTTTGTGAAATGGGTTTTGAAGCTTTTTACTGCGGCTTCCCATAGGCCGCCCATGTGTGGGACGTACGGCGGTATGAATTGCCAAGAGAGGCCCTGTACCGCATACCTTTGTGCAATATCAACAGCTGCTTCTTTGAGGAATAGGGCTATCTCCCTCTGGATCGCTCGTTGTGCGCCAACAAACGTCTTTCCGTTGTCAGACATTATTTTGTGGGGTAATCCGCGTCGCCCTACGAAGGGGGTGAATGCGGCTCTGAAGGCTTCAGTTGTCAAATTTGTGCATGATTCGAGGTGGACTGCTTTAGTGGAGAAGCAGACGAATACGCAAACGTACGCTTTCGTGTGAGAAGCTCGTCGTAAGAGGGACGTTTTCACCATAAATGGGCCAGCGAAATCAACTCCTGTTACGTGAAATGGCCCTGAGTAAGTGGCACGTTCGGGGGGTAGAGGGGCCATTATTTGTGAATGCATTTGTTGTTTGTATATCGTGCACGTCTTGCATTGGAATATGCATTTCTTTACTTTCTGCTTGATGCGGGGAATATAGTATTCCGCTTGTATCATGCGAATCATCAGTTGCACCTCAGCATGAAGCAATACTTTGTGGAAAAAGTCTAATAGCAGTGAGCAGAACTTGGAGTTATCTGGGATAATTATCGGGTATCGTTTATTCTCGCTGATGTCGGCATTAACTAAACGACCCTTAACTCGCAGGATGCCAGCGTTATCTAGCACGGGATTTAGGGCCAACAATGAACTTTTCTTGCTGATGTGGTTTGAGGCTTCTAATTGCGCGAATTCTTCTGGGAAATGATGGCGTTGCGTTAACATGATGAGTTTAATTTTTGCGAAATATAGTTCTTCTTGCGTGAGAACTAGGGAACTGGAAATTGGTTGTTTCTGGGTTTGGCGGATAAACCGGTACATGAAGGCCACAACTCTTTAACGCGCGCGGATATGATGAGAATCGTTCCAGTATATCGGCGTGATCGACAGCATGCCAGGCTTCGACGAGTTTCTCCTCCGGAAGGGTTGAGGTAGAAGGGACATATTTTGGCCAGAACGAGCTCGGTTTAGAGAGCCATTGGGGTCCATTCCACCATAACGAGGAGTCAGCTAAGTCTTGCGGCTTGCATCCTCGGGTTCCTAAATCGGCGGGGTTGTCAGCACTGGGCACGTGGCGCCAAGATGCGTTACTAACGTTCTGTAGAATCACGGTGATCATATTTGCCACGTAGATTTTCTATGTATGTGGGGGTTTTTCTACTAATTTTGATAACAGTACTGCGCCACAGAGCTCTAATCGTGGTAAGCTAATCGTCTGTAGAGGAGCGACTTTGGTTTTAGCCACGAAAAGCTGAGATGAGAAGGAGTTTTCATCATGTTGTACTCTGATATAGACGCATGCTGCATATGCTTTTTCTGAGGCATCTGATAAACCGTGTATTTGGATTCATTTCTTTGGGGCGAATTGCACCCATCGTGGAATACGTATATTGCTTATGGCTGGGAGACTTTCCCGGAAAGTGTTCCACTTATGAACAGATGCGGGCTTTACCTGCTCATCCCAGTCGGTACCTTCTAACCATAGCTGTTGGAGGAGAATTTTGGCTTGGATCATTATTGGCGAAAGCCATCCTGCGGGATCGAACAGCTTAGCTACGGCCGAGAGTATTTGCCGTTTTGTGTGTGACGTAGAGTCCGGTATTGGGTCGTAAGAGTACGAAAAGGAGTCAGTTAGAGCATTCCATCTTATGCCCAGAGTTTTAGTGGAGCTGGTGTCATGGAATTTAAGAAATTCCGCATCTAAGACATCAGAGGCTGGAATCGAATTGAGAATTTCTGCTCTGTTTGCAGTGATTTTTTTGAGTGGAAAGCCAGCCGATTTTAGAGCTTCGATAGTTTGATTCATGGAAGCGAGAGTGGACTGTATACTATGCCCGCCTGAGAGGACGTCATCTACGTAAGTTTCTCGAAGAATGATGTCTTTAGCGAGCGGGTGAGTTTCTTCGCAATCCTGAGCGAGTTGGTGGAGTGTACGGATCGCGAGATATGGAGCGCAGTTTACACCGAAAGTGACGGTTTTCATCTTAAAGTCTTGGAGTGGCTGGTGAGGAGCTTTCCGAAAGAGAATTCTCTGAAAGTCTTGATCCTCTTCCTTGACGAGAATTTGGCGATACATTTTTTCGATATCGCCATTGAACACGAACTTGTAGAGGCGCCAATTGAGAATTATTGACGTCAAGTCGTTTTGGAGAATCGGGCCTGGGTATAAAACATCATTCAGAGAGTGTCCTGGGTGCGATGTCTTTGATGCATTAAATACCACGCGAACCTTTGTGGTTTTGCTGTCGGGTTTGAGAACAGCGTGATGAGGGAGGTAAAATGAGAAATATTTACCATTTCTGATTACTTCTGTGTTTGGAACGGGCTGCATGTGGTCCATTTGGAGGTACTCTGTGAGTACTTCTGAGTACTTTTCACATAATTCGGGCTTTTTTTTCCAGACTCCTTTCTACACTGATGTATTGTTGCTGCGCTGCTGGGCGGGAGTGCCCTAGTGCCAATGAGTGGGGGAAATTGGCTTTAAAGGGAAGTTTTACGACGTAACGTCCATCTTCTCTTCTTGTGGTTGTAGATGTGTAGAGGGCCTCACAAAATTGGTCCTCCGGTGATCTGGATAGAGTTGTTTGGATCTCTTCCTGTTCCCAGAACCGTTTGAGTAGAGTGCTGATGTCCGGTTCTGTTGATTCACTGGCTTGTGTAGAGTAGGTGGAGACTAGTTCTTTTACTAGTCCGCTGAGAACCCATCCAAATATTGTGTTTTGAGCTATAAGGGTTTCTTGCCGATTTCGTTGCAGACCATCGAGCAGTATTTGGGGAATTATATCGCTTCCTATAACCATGTCTATTTTTGAGGGATTGAGACAGTTAGGATCTGCGAGCTGGAGAGAGTGGAATGCCTCTAAGCTGACTTTTGAGATTTTCTTATTAGGAAGAAAATGAGTGAGTTGTGGGAGCAAAATTGCGTTGGTGCTAATCTCTTTGCTTAAGTCTGAGGAGCAAAGAGTTACCTCGCAGATTTTGTTTGCTTTTTGCACCACTGTGCCTCCCATTCCTGAGATTTCATATCTTGCATTTTTTTTTGGGAGGCCTAACATTTTTTGGATTCGGGTTGCCAAAAATGTTTTCTGAGAGCCTTGGTCAATAAGTGCGCGAATTTTATGGTACTCCCCGGCATGGTGAATGGGGACTAGTGCCGTTGGGAGTAGTGTTGTTTCACAGCTACTCGAGAAATGTGACGAGACCGTGTGGGTGGTTGAGTCCTGGTGTTTCTGCGCCACTGCTTCAATCGCTGCTTGCCTTGATGTCGATGCTTGTTCATCATTTATTTGATATGGGATTGTGGTTTGGGCTAGTGTATTTTGGGGTCTGAGGCCTGTTGCCCGAGATGCGTTCTGATGTTGACAATGGAGGAGAGAGTGATGTCGTTTTTGGCAATAAACGCATGAAAACTTGCTCTGACAATCACGCTTGAGATGTGAGTATGACAAACAATTCTCGCAATAATTGTTTTCTTTTACAAATTTGAGGCGGTCTGCTACCGTAAGCTCTTTGAATTTCACGCAAAACATCATTGAGTGGTTTGAGTTACACAGCTTGCAAGAGACTTGCTGTGGTTTTGAGTGATGATTATTAGAGTGAAAATTATTTGTTCTGTTTTTATTTGAGAACGTGGAGTTGTGGATTGAGTTTTGGTTTGTGGACCTGGGTGTGAAGTTTGGTAGAGGATTTCTAGGCTTACCTGGTCGGTAATCGTGGAGTCTCTCTACTACTTCATATCTGGAAGTCAAAAATTTGTCCATATCTGACCACAGTGGCAACTCTTTCCGAGAAGTAAGAGATTGCTCCCATAGGGACAGGGTTTCACTGGGCAGCTTTGAGGAGCAAATATACACAAGAATGGGGTCCCAATTAGAGGTTGGGATACCTTGTGCTTCCAGGGTACACAAACAATTATTTATGGTGGTTTGCAGCTTTTGAATTTGCTCACCATTTTCTGAGAA
Organism: Eurosta solidaginis; assembly: GCF_040869045.1. NCBI lineage: Eukaryota > Metazoa > Arthropoda > Insecta > Diptera > Tephritidae > Eurosta > Eurosta solidaginis. The sequence goes on from NC_090320.1 coordinate 31,094,982, forward strand.
AATTTGCTGAAGACTAAAGAGGGTTTTCAGTTGGTTATCAACCAATATTCTTCGGTTTTCGTACCGAGCTTTGAGGGCGTCCCATGCTAACTGAAAACTGGTGTCTGTGAGAGGGTATTGCTTCACTAACTGACCTGCTTGGCCTCTCGTTTTCTGCCGTAGGTGATATAATTTTTGAGCTTGAGTGAGTTTGGGATGATTGCCGTAGACTGCCGTAAACATATCCCTGATTGCCGGCCAGTCTTCGTATCCGCCGTGGAATATTTCAGTATCGCAGGGTGGTACTTTGAGGTATACTTGTGATGTGTTAGAAGTATTTGGGGGATTTAAGGGCTGAGATATTTGAGGCGAGGGTCGCAGTAGTTGTATGGCGTCCATAATTTGTGACATGCAAATTTCATAGCTTTCAGAGCACTTTTGGTATTTTTGCTCTATCGAATCGGAGGACTCCTGATGGGATGGAGAAAGAGATACATTTCTGTAGGAATCTAGGAGTGATTCCCACAATCTTTCGAGCTGTTGTGTTTTTACCTTGAGAAGTGACTCAGTTTGGTCAGCTATCAGGGTTGCTGACCACTTTGAGTAAAAGGTCTCTAGTCTATTGCTTTCGAAAATGAAAGTATCAAGACTTGTGTCGGGTTGACCTACATCAAGAGTGTCATTTGCTTTTTTGCTCATATTGGTTTTGTTCAGGGTAAACAGGTGTTAATTATAATATTATAATATGGGATACCAAATGAGAAGGGTTCCAAATGTATTGCTTGGTTAAATTTAAAACAGTGCTGAGTGGGGTAGTAGTATGTTAATTGATAGGACACTTTAATTCTACTATGTTTGAAATATAATTTTGGTCTTAACTATTTTCCGGCTTATAAATTTTGTGACACAGTCTAATGCTTGTACACAGGAACGGGAATTTACAGCGAGATGAGAAAATGAGCAAAAGCTGGATCTTATTTATATGTATTTAATTGTGTGCCGGTACTGTGTTTATATTAGGGTGGGTCGTTGTTGGTTTTTTTTTTTGGAAAAATTAAGTAGGCGAAATATTTTTCAGTTGTGCAAATATTTTTAAATATTACTTAGTTAAAGTCTGCGCAATTATACGCGTTGCTGGGGTTTTGTTAATACACCCTAGTGAAGGTGTTTTGTTGTACTTGTTTCTGTACTACCTTAGCGCGTCTAAGTGCAGTTAACTGATTGGGGTTAGATTTATATATATATATATATGTTTAATATATAAACTGGCACAAGTGGGAGACTCGAATTTGGGAATTTTGCGGTTATATTTTGTTCATTTGTTGGGATTGAGAACGAGAGACTCAATACAGTGCTCTTATTCCCGTGAGACAGCAATTGATAACGGGAATGTGCCAGTGGGTATGGAGAGTTAATACGCCGAGGGGTATATACGTGATGGGATTTGAGAATATTATGTTATAAGTATATTAGTAATGGTTTCTTTCCAGAGATTTCTTGTGAACAAGAGTGTGATGAGAAAATGAAATATCGGTAAGTATATGTAGGATATATACTGTTACCGTTTGGAGGAGAGTTAAAGTTCACTAACTTTAATTAACGACCGCTACTTATATACTTCTTAAATTGAGACTTACCGCTAGTCTGCTGTTACTAGGGCTTTTTTGCTTTTTTGGGACTGTACCTTGCTAATGTTTTTGTTGCTGTTGTGGAAGGGAAGATTTCGTGCTGTTTTTTTTTTCCTTTTTATACTCAGTTGAGCAGAGCTCACAGAGTATATTAAGTTTGATTGGATAACGGTTGGTTGTACATATATAAAGGAATCGAGATAGATATAGACTTCTATATATCAAAATAATCAGGATCGAAAAAAAATTTGATTGAGCCATGTCCGTCCGTCCGTCCGTCCGTCCGTCCGTCCGTCCGTCCGTTAACACGATAACTTGAGTAAGTTTTGAGGTATCTTGATGAAATTTGGTATGCAGGTTCCTGAGTACATATCTCAGATCGCTATTTAAAATGAACGATATCGGACTATAACCACGCCCACTTTTTCGATATCGAAAATTTCAAAAAACCGAAAAAGTTCGATAATTCATTACAAAAGACAGCTAAAGCGACGAAACTTGGTAGATGAGTTGAACTTATGACGCAAAATAGAAAATTAGTAAAATTTTGGACAATGGGCGTGGCACCGCCCACTTTTAAAAGAAGGTAATTTAAAAGTTTTGCAAGCTGTAATTTGGTAGTCGTTGAAGATATCTTGATGAAATTTGGCAGGAACGTTACTTCTGTTACTATATCTACGCCTAATAAAAATTAGCAAAATCGGAGAAAGACCACGCCCACTTTAAAAAAAAAAATTTTTTTAAAGTAAAATTTTAACAAAAAATTTAATATCTTTACAGTATATAAGTAAATTATGTCAACATTCAACTCCAGTAATGATATGGTGCAACAAAATACAAAAATAAAAGAAAATTTCAAAATAGGCGTGGCTCCGCCCTTTTTCATTTAATTTGTCTAGGATACTTTTAACGCCATAAGTCGAACAAAAATTAACCAATCCTTTTGAAATTTGGTAGGGGCATAGATTTTATGACATTAACTGTTTTCTGTGAAAATGGGCGAAATCGGTTGATGCCACGCCCAGTTTTTATACACAGGCGTCCGTCTGTCCTTCCGCATGGCCGTTAACACGATAACTTGGGCAAAAATCGACATATCTTTAATGAACTTAGTTCACGTGCTTACTTGAACTCACTTTATCTTGGTATGAAAAATGAACGAAATCCGACTATGACCACGCCCACTTTTTCGATATCGAAAATTACGAAAAATGAAAAAATGCCATAATTCTATACCAAATACGAAAAAAAGCATGAAACATGGTAATTGGATTGGTTTATTGACGCGAAATATAACTTTAGAAAAAAATTTATAAAATGGTTGTGACACCTACCATATTAAGTAGAAGAAAATGAAAAAGTTCTACAGGGCGAAATAAAAAACCCTTAAAATCTTGGCAGGTATTACATATATAAATAAATTAGCTGTATCCAACAGATGATGTTCTGGGTCACCCTGGTCCACATTTTGGTCGATATCTGGAAAACGCCTTCACACCACTCCCTTTTAAAACTCTCATTAATACCTGTGGCGGCCACCGTGGTGTGATGGTAGCGTGCTCCGCCTATAATAATAATACCCAACGGATTAAACCCTCCAAAGCCCGCCCGACCGGCGCGAGGGGCGCATCCGCATGACGCACGGATTTGTTATTGCCGAGTTGTTGATAGGCGGAGGTTTGTTAAGCGTCGAGATCTAAAACTGCTCAGCTACAGAATAAAAATCATCAGCTGAGTACTATACATAACAGTTAGAAATTACATAGAAATTATACATATATATACTACGTTGTTAAATAAGTGAACATTTTTAATTTATTTGATTTTTTTTTTTTGTTAAGAGTTAAGATAGGATAAGACAGTTTTCTTTATGGTAAAAAGTGAATCCGTTATATCAAATGAATTAGAATGAGTGTTAAAATCATGACACAAACACCGAAAAGATTCATTTAATTCGAAATTAGTTCTACACTGCCTCAAAAGAAGAGGTTTGTAATGTCTTGACACCCGTGATGGGACGTTGAAATTTACTTCGTTCAAAAGAATTGGACTAGAAATCAGTCCATTCAGGAGTTTAGCCATAAATATAACGCCTAGCATTTCTCTACGACTTGCAAGAGTTGGAAGATTGATAAGCTTTAACCGACTAGTATAAGGTGGAAGATTATACGCAGAGTCCCACTGAAAATTCCTTAAAGAGAAAAGTAGAAATTGCTTTTGTATTGATTCAAGTCTATCTGCATGAACTCGATATTGTGGATTCCAGACTATTGATCCGTATTCTAGTATCGGTCTAACTAAGGTGATGAAAAGGGCTTTAGTTACATAAGGGTCACTAAATTCTTTGGACCACCGTTTCACGTATGAAAGAACACCTCTAGCCTTATTGACAGTAGCATTAATATGAAGGTTGAAACTAAGTTTAGCATCTATCGTGACTCCCAAGTCCTCAAAATAGTTTACTGATAGAAGACAAAAATTATTAATTACGTAAGAGGCTGCTGGCAAAGATCTTCGAGATAGGCACATGAATTTGCATTTATTGAGGTTCAGCGGCATTGAATTTACGTTGCACCAAGTAACTAGGCAGTTTAAATCCCCTTGAAGCAAGGGACGTTCTTCGATAGACGCATAAGACCTAAAAAGTTTTACATCATCAGCATACATTAAGATTTTGGAATATTTTATAGTGGTACAGATATCATTAATAAATAGCAAGAACAGAATTGGACCAAGGTGGCTGCCTTGTGGGACGCCAGAGGGAACATCGATGACATTTGAAAAAGTATTTTTAAAAATAACTTTTTGCGTTCGACCGCAGAGATACGACGAGATCCACTGGGTGAGACCAGGTTGGAAGCCAAGCCGATCCAGCTTGTAGATAAGTAAGGAGTGGGATACTTTGTCAAATGCTTTACTGAAATCAGTATAAATAACATCTGTGTGAAGATTTTCTCTAAATCCCTTAGAAACATGAGTTGCGAATTCAAGTAGATTAGTAATGGTAGATTTGCCTTTACAGAATCCGTGTTGCGGTTCTGCAATCAAAGTAGAAATGGAAAATGTTAGCTGATTGGTAACGATAGCTTCAAACAACTTTGGGATGGCCGACAACTTTGCTATTCCTCGATAGTTCTCTACACACGACCTACTACCACTTTTGTGAAGGGGTATGAGAAAAGATTCCTTCCAAGCAGAAGGAAAGACTCCACGTTTTAGGGACATATTGAATAAATCAGTTAGAGGCTGATAAATGTGCTCAGCGCATTTTTTAAGAAAACAAGTGGGAATTAAATCAGGACCGTACTTGAAAGATTCTTTCAAAGACGTTAAATATGAAAAAACTTCATCCGGATATATTTCTGGAATAATGCAAGTAATCGGAGTGAGAGCCCGACCTTTTGTATAATTTGAAGAAGCGAGATTTTCTGTTTTTTAAGGACTTCAGCTCTTTAGTGAACCATATTTGGACGGATTCGGTAGACACACGTTTTCGCTTAGGTACGTGTTTTTCCAAAATACCGTAAATGGTGGTATAAAAGTCAGAAACATTTTTGTCAATATCAACACCATATTTGGGCCAAGCCACTGTAGATAAAGTTTGATTAAGTTTACTAAAATTAGCCTTCGCGAATTGAAATCTGAAACTAGAGTCGTATTTAGTAGCAATGCTACTCGGAGAATTTCTTTCGAATTCGTATGCTATTTCCAGGGAAGGATGGTAAGGGTCTTCAGGTACAGTAAGAGGTTCACCCCGGCTTAGAGTATATTTTGATGTATCATCGACAAATACCAAATCAAGGGTCCTCCCGAACATGTTAGGAATTATATTTATCTGTTTCAGGCAAAGTTCAGTTATTTCGGCTAAAAATTCGTTGTTGGACAGGTTAGAAGAAATAGGTACAATATTCTGATCAGATATGGTCCATAATACATGCGGGATATTAAAGTCACCCAGGACTATCATCGAATCAATGGGCTTCATCAATGAATTAACAATTTTGAGCAGGGAAATATGATCCGTATACACCGAAGGATCAGAAGATGGTGGGATATAGCAGACCGCGATATAGACACAACCCATTCCGAGATTGATTCTAATGCATTTGAATTCTGTAGAATCAATAATGGGTAAATTAACCTCAGCTGAAGGTACAGAAGAATGTACCGCAAGCAAAACTCCACCTCCAATTCTGTTCAAGCGGTCATTTCTGTATATTTGGTAATCATGGCAAAGAATCTCTGAATTAAATACATGAGGTTTTAGCCAAGTTTCAGTTAAAGCGATAATGTTGTAATTGCAGTTAAACGATTTCAAATACAATTCAGTTAGTTTAGTGTTTAAACCTCTAACATTTTAAACAAATTTAGGGCCGATTTAACATTCAGTTTTTTGATGCAATATTGTTATGCGGAAGTACAGCAAGAATTGAAAAATTAGTATTACGCCTACGCTCGAATTCCCGCACAAAAGCTCCGGGCCGCCAAAAAGAATTATTTAATATAGTATCAAAATGTTGTGGGGAAACATCAATCGTAAATGACGAAATATCTCTAGGATAGCCAAAATTGTATTTTCGAACTGTCACGTCTTCAAATTTAATTGTAGCGATGATGTACGATTTTAGGTCCTCTTCTGTAGTGTCTTTATCAAATCTTGACACAAAAACAGATTTTTTAATAGGGACAACAATAAGATTGTTAGACGGCGGTTCGGATTCCGTAGAAGGGTTTTGTGGATCTTGATTATCTTTTGCAGAATATTTTTTAGGTTTTGTTAAAGAAACCTTGGATGAAGATGGCTGAGCTGGTAAGGGATTTGGAGAAGCCAGATTTATTAATTCGATAGTTGGGGGCGCTGTAACTACGGGTGGAGGAACTTCAGCAACGGCATTGAGTGTCGGAGCACTTGAGGAGGCATTACAATTTCTATGTTGGTTTACGTTAGTTAAGTCATCCGGATATTTGAAAGACTTAAATAAGTTTTCATACTGGATGAATTTCTTGGACAGTGCGTCAATTTCCCTGCCTATTTCAGAGAACCCATCACGAGCCTGTTTGAAAACTTCACACCGTATGCCCTGGGTTCAACTCCCGGGCAAAGCAACATCAAAATTTTAGAAATAAGATTTTTCAATTAGAAGAAAATTTTTCTAAGCGGGGTCGCCCCTCGGCAGTGTCTGGCAAGCGCTCCGATTGTATTTCTGCCATGAAAAGCTCTCAGTGAAAACTCATCTGCCTTGCAGATGCCGTTCGGAGTCGGCATAAAACATGTAGGTCCCGTCCGGCCAATTTGTAGGGAAAAATCAAGAGGAGCACGACGCAAATTGGAAGAGAAGCTCGGCCTTAGATCTCTTCGGAGGTTATCGCGCCCTTCATTTATTTTTTTATTTAATACCTTTAATTTGACACCCATATCGTACAAACTCATTCTGGAGTCACCCCTGGTCCACCTTTATGGCGATATCTCGAAAAGGCGTCCACCTATAGAACTAAGCCCCACGCCCTTTTAAAATACTCATTAACACCTTTCATTTGATACCCATATCGTAAAAACATATTCTAAAGTCACCCCTGGTCCACCTTTATGGCGATATCTCGAAAAGGCGAACACCTATAGAACGAAGGCCTACTCCCTTTTAAAATACTCATTAACACCTTTCTTTTGATACCGATATTGTACAAACAAATTCTAGGGTCACCCCTGCTCCACCTTTATGGCGATATCTCGAAACGGCGTCCACATATGGAACTAAGGATTACTCCGTTTTAAAATACTCATAAACACCTTTCTTTTGATACCCATATTGTACAAACAAATTCTAGGGTTACCCCTGGTCCACCTTTATGGCGATATATCGAAACCGCGTCCACCTATGGAACTAAGGATTACTCCCTTTTAAAATACTCATTAGCACCTTTCATTTGATACCCATATCGTGCAAACGCGTTCTATAGTCACCCCTGGTCCACCTTTATGGCGATATCTCGAAAAGGCGACCACCTATACAACAACCACCACTCCCTTTTAAAACCCTTATTAATACCTTTAATTTGATACCCATATCGTACAAACATATTCTAGAGTCACCCCTGGTCCACCTTTAGGGCGATATTTCGAAACGGCGTCCACCTATAGAACTAAAGCCCACTCCCTTTTAAAATACTCATTAACACCTTTCATTTGATACCCATATCGTAAAAACATATTCTAAAGTCACACCTGGTCCACCTTTATGGCAATATCTCGAAAAGGCGAACACCTATAGAACGAAGGCCCACTCCCTTTTAAAATACTCATTAACACCGTTCTTTTGATACCGATATTGTACAAACAAATTCTAGGGTCACCCCTGCTCCACCTTTATGGCGATATCTCGAAACGGCGTCCACATATGGAACTAAGGATTACTCCCTTTTAAAATACTCATAAACACCTTTCTTTTGATACCCATATTGTACAAACAAATTCTAGGGTTACCCCTGGTCCACCTTTATGGCGATATATCGAAACCGCGTCCACCTATGGAACTAAGGATTACTCCCTTTTAAAATACTCATTAGCACCTTTCATTTGATACCCATATCGTGCAAACGCGTTCTATAGTCACCCCTGGTCCACCTTTATGGCGATATCTCGAAAAGGCGACCACCTATACAACAACCACCACTCCCTTTTAAAACCCTTATTAATACCTTTAATTTGATACCCATATCGTACAAACATATTCTAGAGTCACCCCTGCTCCACCTTTATGGCGATATCTCGAAACGGCGTCCACATATGGAACTAAGGATTACTCCCTTTTAAAATACTCATAAACACCTTTCTTTTGATGCCCATATTGTACAAATTCTAGGGTCACCCCTGGTCCACCTTATGGCGATATCTCGAAACGGCGTCCACCTATGGAACTAAGGATTACTCCCTTTTAAAATACTCATTAACACCTTTTTTTTGATACCCATATTGTACAAACAAATTCTAGGGTCACCCTTGGTCCACCTTTGTGGCGGTATCTCGAAATGGCGTCCACCTATGGAACTAAGGATTACTCCCTTTTAAAATACTCATTAACACCTTTCATTTGAAACCCATATCGTACAAACGCATTCTAGAGTCAACCCTGATCCACCTTTATGGCTATATCCCTAAATGGCATCCACCTATAGAACTATGGCCCACTCCCTCATAAACTACTCTTTAACGCCTTTCATTTGATACACATTCCAGGGTTTCCCTCGGTTCATTTTCCTACATGGTTATTTTCCCTTATGTTGTCACCATAGCTCTCAACTGAGTATGTAATGTTCGGTTACACCCGAACTTAACCTTCCTTACTTGTTTCTTATTAACTTTATGTTTCAGGTTTGCAGATCACCTCTTTGCTAACTTTTGATTCTTCTTTTCAACAATTTATTCGTTTCTTTGCAGGTTTTTCCGGAGCACCACAGTTATGTAAACCACGCTAATTCTTTTCTCTTTCCGATTTTTTCGAACACCGCATTTATATTAACCTTTTTTATATTTTTTTTTCAGGTGTTTTTTTTTTCACGGTTCTGGTGCACCACTTTTGCAGGTCTACTGCTCGTGTTAAAAAGAAATATTTATTCGTGTGGTTTTATTTTTCACAGCTCTTTTAAAAATTTATACCGCTCTTCTTCTTTTCCGCAGGAATCTTTACTTTGAGTAAATATTTTTTTTCGAACGTAAGCTAATATTTTTCTCCACAGGTAGGTATAAAATTTTTTTTCTTTTTTCGATTTTTTGGATTTTCTATTGTTATATTTTTGTTGCACACCCTATTATGCACTATTTATTATTATATGTAACTGCTCCAAAACCTTTTTTTCCACTTCCACAAAAATTTTTTTTCTCAATTATACTGTGTCTCGGCTTTTTCCAATTGTAAATTTGTTCACTCTGTTGATTTCCTTTTTTTTTCGCACCGCTCTATTTATATGTAGGTACTCTTTTGCGGTTTTCCTTTTGGCATGCACAAAATTCTTTTTTACTTTAAATCATGCACTTTTAATTTTTTCTTTCTAAAAATTTTCTCAATATACTTCTTTTTTGTTTCTTTATTTTCACTTGTGTACAATGTAAGCCTTTAAGTATTTCTTTTTTTTGTTTTGTATTTGCACAGTAGGCTTTACAAAGTTTTGTTGATTATTGTATTTTTTCTGTTTTTTTTTTTTTTTTAACGAATTCTTTTTCTTAGTTCAGCCTAATGTGCGGTATTTTTTGTATGTACATATGTATGTACGTGATTAGATTAATGTTTCACTGCACTCTTCTTTTTAATTTTTTACTTTATTTTCACAATTTTAAAAAGTCAACGCGTCGCGAAAATCGATTTAATTATATTTAATTTTTATTTAAATTTTGAGTATTTTGTACGTCACTAGCTCACTTTTATGGCTCCAAAAGGACCATGTATAAAAATGCACTATGTGTGGTATGTGCACACGGGAGATAAGGGGAAAGCAGTTTACTGCGCAAGAAATAAAACAATGCGATAACTTTCGGTTTGTATATATATAAATATAAACTTTATTAATATTAATGTTTATTATTTAAGTCTTTGTTTCAGCGATTTGGGATTTAACACTTTTATTTATTTAGTAGGTATGTATCTTTGACGCGATTTTAGGTTCATTTAATTTTAGAGGCTTGAATATAGTTAGGCTGATGGCGAACAACTAACTTAAAAGCGGTCCAATGCATTCAGTTCGACCGCTTACTTTTTAACTTAAGGAGAGAGAAAAACGGTAAGTATATAAATAGGTAAATAGGTGCGGCTGCAAGCGGGCGTCTGTCTTGGAGCAAGCGGCTCGCTATATAAACGTGCCAAGTAATATTTTCACCCCCGCTGAGCGGGTTGTGCGCTGGGCTTGGGACCCGCCACGTAAAACCATACTCCAATGAAATATAACAACAAGCCTCGGATAAATACACTCTCTATTGATGACGACCATGGCAAATGTTTGAAGGACAATGAATTGAGGGCATGCACCTGGAACGTCCGCTCCCTGAATGGGATTGGTGCAGATGCCCGGCTGGTTGATGTCCTCGTCAAAGCAAAATCTGACATCACCGCCATCCAAGAAATGCGTTGGACGAAGCAAGGAAGAAAGAAGATCAAAAATTGTGACATATATTGGAGTGGCCATGCGAATAAGCGCAGTTTCGGCGCCGGATTCGTGGTGGGAGAGAGACTTTGTCGCCAAGTGCTGGCGTTCACGCCTGTGGACGAGCGTCTCGCCGCTATTCGAATAAAAGCAAAATTTTTTAATATATCATTCATCTGCGCCCATGCGCCGACAGAGGAGAAAGACGATGAGGTGAAATACACTTTTTATGAACAATTAGAACGCACATACGAGCGCTGCCCCCGTCATGATATAAAAGTCGTGCTTGGCGACTTTAACGCCAGGGTGGGCAAAGAAGGTGTTTTTGGCCCTACAGTCGGAAAGTTCAGCCTACACAATGAAACTTCTCCTAACGGACTGAGGCTGATTGACTTTGCCGGTGCTCGAAACATGGTCATATCAAGCACGAGGTTCATGCATAAAAAGATACATCAAGCTACATGGCTGTCTCCTGATCGAAATACTCGCAATCAGATCGATCACGTTGTGATAGACGGACGGCATGCCTCCAGTGTTTTAGATGTGCGAACGATCCGAGGACCTAACATCGATTCGGACCATTATCTCGTTGCTGCCAAAATACGCACCCGCCTCAACGCGGCTAAAAACAAGGAACAAAAAACACAAGGAAAGCTAGACGTCGAAAAGCTTCAATCACAACAGACTGCCAATGATTTCGCAACTCGACTCTCACACCTGCTCTCTGAGGGCACAACTCATCCTGAAGGAATACAGGAGCAGTGGGAGCATATCTCCAAAGCACTTCATACTGCCGCCGAGGAAAAAATTGGTTACCGGCGGCCACGAAAAAACAACTAGTATGATGAAGAATGTCGTGTTGCAACCGAAAGAAAAGACGCTGCCTACAGGGCTACGTTAAAAGCGAGCGCGACAAGAGGAGTGTGTGAACGCTATCGTGAGTTGAAAAGGGAAGCGAGACGCCTTTTCAGGAAGAAAAAAGCAGAAGCAGAAAGGCGTGAGTGCGAGGAGCTTGAGCTGCTAGCCACCAGGAATAACGAAAATTCTACCAAAAAATACGGCGACAGACGGAAGGTTTTAAGACCGGGGCAAACTCCTGTAGGAATGAAAACGGCGACCTTGTAACTGATGTCCAGAGAGTGCTTAGATTATGGAGGGAACACTTCTCTGCTCTCCTAAATGGAGGCAGCAATTCACCGCGCAGAGATGAAGAACCCGATCCCGCAATCGATGATGATGGAATATATGTCCCCCCGCCCGATTATGACGAAGTTAGAATAGCAATAACCAGATTGAAAAACAACAAGGCCGTGGGCGCTGATGGATTTCCTGCGGAGCTATTCAAGTTCGGCGGCGAGGAGTTGGTAAGGCGCATGCAGCAGCTTCTTAGCAAAATATGGGCGGACGAAAGCATGCCCGACGGTTGGAATCTAAGTGTTCTTTGCCCAGTCCACAAGAAGGGGGATACTGCAAAATGCACTAACTATCGTGGAATCAGCCTTCTTAATATCGCATATAAGGTCCTTTCAAGTGTATTGTGCGAAAGATTGAAGCCCACCGTGAACCAGCTGATTGGACCTTATCAGTGCGGCTTCAGACCTGGTAAATCTACCATCGACCAGATTTTCACAATGCGCCAAATCTTGGAAAAAACCCGTGAAAAGAGAATCGACACACACCACCTCTTCGTCGACTTTAAAGCCGCCTTCGACAGCACGAAAAGGAGCTGCCTATATGCCGCTATGTCTGAATTTGGTTTCCCCGCAAAACTTATACGGCTGTGCAAAATGACGTTGAGCAACACCATCAGCTCAGTCAGAATTGGGAAGGACCTCTCCGAGCCGTTCGAAACTAAACGAGGTTTCAGACAGGGTGACCCCCTATCGTGCGATTTCTTTAATTTGATGCTGGAGAAAATTATACTAGCTGCAGAACTTAACCGCACTGGAACAATATACTATAAAAGCGTGCAATTACTGGCATATGCTGATGACATTGATATCATCGGCCTAAACACCCGCGCTGTTAGTTCTGCTTACTCCAAGCTGGAAAAAGAAGCGGTAAAGATGGGTTTGATGGTGAATGAGGACAAAACGAAGTACCTGCTGTCATCGAGCAAAGAGTCAGCGCATATGCGCCTTGGCAACCACGCTACTGTTGGCAGCCATAATTTCGAAATAGTAAAAGACTTCGTTTATTTGGGAACCAGCATCAACATTAGCAACAACATCAGCAATGAAATCCAGCGAAGAATCAATCTTGCCAATAAATGCTACTTTGGACTAGGTAGGCAATTGAAAAGTAAAGTCCTCTCTCGGCGAACGAAAATCATACTCTACAAGTCACTTATCGTACCCGTCCTGCTATATGGGGCAGAAGCATGGACCATGACAACAGCAGATGAAGCGGCTTTGGGAGTGTTCGAGAGAAAAGTTCTTCGAAAGATTTATGGACCTCTACGCGTTGGCGATGGCGAGTACCGAAGAGGATTTAATGATGAGCTGTACGAGCTATACGCAGACATCAACATAGTCCAGCGAATTAAAACGCAGCGGCTGCGCTGGCTAGGCCATGTTATGCGAATGAAAGATGATGCTCCGGCCAAGAAAGTGTTTCTATCGGAACCCGCCTATGGAAGCAGAGGTAGAGGGCGACCCCCACTCCGTTGGAAGGACCAGGTGGAAAACGATTTAAACTCCCTTGGTGTGACCAATTGGCGCCGGTTGGCGGAGCGAAGGAGCGACTGGCGCGCCTTGTTGGACGGCCATAACCGTTTAGACGGTTAAGCGCCAATTAAGTAAGTAAGTAAGTAAATAGGAAAATATGTATGCATTTCTTAAATCTGCATATTTTAGGCAAACGGTAGCTTACTAAATCGATGTAAAATATGAGTATGAGTATGAGTATGTGATTTTATACAATTAAATATTTCTGAATGGTAAGTATTTCAAGTAAGGGTAAGTATTTCTGAAATGTCTATACATAATTAAAAAGGGTAGGTATATATTACAAATTTAAGGTAAGTATTAAGATGTAAGTATTATATATATTAATATTGTATGTGTATGTATATGTATATTCGACTCATGTCTTCAACAAAATGTTAAAAAAGAGATACAAAGTTTAATATAATGAATTTAGTTTAAGACATGATGGATCTTTCTACTTTACCGGTAAAAGTACAACTCAACTCTCTCGCTTCTTGTTCGTCTCTTTTGCTGCCACCAGTTAGCTTCGTTCGCTGCTAACTATCAGAAAGAGAAGAGTACATCTGTATTGGGTCCCAGGGTATAAGGTAATAGATTTCGCGATTTGTTGGGACTATTCAAAGATTATTTTCTGGACGGTCTCGATACTGTTTTCAAGATCATAATTTGGTATATGGCAATAGTTTTATGTTGTAGAAGTGGGGATAGGACACCACCCTGTGGCATCCTTTGTTTAATTCTTCTTGGTTTGTATGTTATGTTCCTGAATTTCACCGATGCTATGTTCCTGAATTTCACCGATGCTTGCCGACCAGACAGATAATTTGCGGCCCACCTTTAGAGACTTGGGGGAAGGGGTGACCCTAACAGGTCTTGCAGTAACGTGCCGTGGTTGACCGTATAAAAAGCTTTTGACAGGTCTAGCGCAACGAGTACTGTCCTATGGTGGGGGTTTTGGTTTAATGCGCAATGATTGGCAAGACGCAAATCTGCATTGAAGTAGGGAAGCAGAATGGCTTCAAGTGTCTTGGCTACTGGCGATAGGAGAGATATCGGACGATAAGAATCTCCTATGTTAGGTGGTTTCCCAGGCCTTAATAACGGAATCACCTCGGCCATTTGTCGGGGATGACAAAGGTCGATGGGGATAAGTTGAAGACATGCGTTAGATAAATAAATCCCTCTTTGCCTAGGCTTTTAAGCATCGGCATGGCTATGCCGTCTAGGCCCAGACGGTTTATATGGTTTAGGCGATGGCATCTTCAACCTCTTTGGCGATGATGCTAATTGGGGACGCGCTGTATTTATGCCTGCGTGCGCGTCTGTTGGCCCGCCGTCTGACTTTGTCAACCGTAGAATGCATTATATATTGTCGGCAAAAAGCGCTCGCGCATTTTTCCGCATCCGACGGCACTTTATCGCCAAAGGCGATGGAGATTTTGTCATTGTGCTTAGTCGGGTTCGATAGGGATTTTACGGTGGACCAAAGCTTACCTACACCGGCAGAGAGGTTAAAATTCTTTAAGTGCTCCTCCCATTTCGCCCGCTTGTGTTCATCTACAAGTAATCTGATGCGTTGGTTTATATTCCTTATTTGGCGGTCGCCGGGGTCGTGCTGTCTTATGAGGCCACATTCTCTAGCTAGAGTTGCGGCTTCCGCCGGAAAATGTTGCCGGAAAGCATGCTCCCCTTGACGGGCATCAGTTGGGATATGGAGGGCAGCTTCCCAAAACTCGGGATTTTTCCCTACCAAGGGCTGTCATTTTAGTGTAAATCCATTTAATTTGTCAGCCCACTTAAGCTGTAAGTGTTGTTAGTCAAAATTTAGTGCACTGCTCCAAACTCTGGTTTTGTAGTAGTGTACGATGGAATATTGCCAAATTGAAAACAGACAAAACTAATTAATAAAGCTAATATGTACTTTTAATTAAAAATACGTTCATTGTACACATGCCAACTTGGTAACACACTTAGCAAATACATATGGGCAAGTCCTTGGTTACGTACACGACAATCGCACTCATTTCAACCTGCATAAAAGAGAACATGAGCAGCGGACTGAGCGGATATTACAATATTTGAAACAACAATTGTGGGTACCTCAAAAATATAAGTACATATATATGACCATATATGATGAGGTTCGGATTTAAGATTTTACATTCCTTAAATGAGAGACAGAAGGTGAAATAAAGACCCAATGCCCGTAACCGAAAATCTGATATATCCTTTTAAAACGCTGGATATAACCTTAAGTACGGTTACGAACGCGACAATTTTTTGCTCAATGAATTACACTAAATGACATAGAAAATATTTTCTTTACGAGACATCAAGTTTTATGTCTAGTAGAGTAAACAAAATCTGCATACCTGGAATTTCGAATACGCTCTCAAAGTCCTGGCTAAGACCCTAAAACCCCCTTTTCATAACCGGACGCGACAATTTTTCTCAATGAATTACAAATGACATTGAAAATATATTCTTTGGGAGAAACTCACGAATATAATAAATCCATTGAAATTTGGATAAATACTCCCATTTAACTATTTCTAGTCGACAAATCTAATATCTAATATATCTAATATATATTATAAATGGGAAAGTTTGGATGTTAAGATGTTTGGATGTTTGGATGTTTAGATGTTTGGATGTTTGGATGTTTGGATGTTTGGATGTTTGTCCAGACGTTTGTCTTTGTGACTCAATAACGCAAGAACGGCTGGACCGATTTGTATGAAATTTTGCACACATATAGCCAATAGTCTAGAAGGATCTACTAGCTATATATTTTTCAAAAGGGGCGTGGTCCCCGCCCCCTAGGAACAGTTATAATTTAATTATTATATTTTTTCGTCTTAGCGACTGAATCACGCCAGAATGGCTACACGGATTTTGATGAAATTTGGGACACAGACAGTAGTCTACTAGCGAAATTTTTTTCGAACATGGAAAGAGGGGTGGGGGTCCCACGACCCCTTCGAGAAATTATTTTTCATAATTTTTACACATTATAACTTTACGTATACTGGCCTTCACCAATATCACAGACTCAAGGGGTCAAATAAGTCGAGGGCTTACAAAGTAAGCAGTGACACCCTCCGCCCGCCCCCCTTTATCTCCCCCTCTGGTGTAAAATCCATAAATTGTTATAACTCAATCTAAATTTTCTCCTAAATCAATAGTTTTTGGTATCTGGTACATACAGAACGAGATCTAGACAATTTTGGAGGAACGATCAGTGGTCCTCCCTCTACTCCCGCCATCCGCCCTCCATCAATTGTTTTTATTAGCACGCTTTTATTAGCTTTACCTGTATGTTTCTATCTAACTTTTTATTCGCTCCAATGCGCCTGCTGCCTTATTAACATGGTTTTATAATTAGCTTCACCTTATTTGTAATCCCGTAAGGGTCATATCGAGACCCTTCCGGGATCATTTCTGGATGGTTTTCGGGATCGGTCCGGGATTACGCCGGGGTAATTTCGGGACTTTTTCGGGACTATTTCGGGATCATTCTGGGACCCTTCCGGGATCATTTCTGTATAGTTTACGGGATCCGTCCGGGATCCCGTCGGGGTTATTTTGGAACATTTTCGGGACTATTCCGGAATCATTTCGGGACTATTTTGCGATCATTTGGGGACCCTTCCGGCATCATTTCTGGATGGTTTTCGGGATCCGTGCGGGATCTCGTCGGGGTCATATGGGGACTTTTTCGGGATCATTTGGGGTCTCTTCCGGCATCATTTCTGGATGATTTTCGGGATCCGTCCGGGATATCGTCGGGGTCATTTGGGGACTTTTTCGGGATCATTTGGGGGCTCTTCCGGCATCATTTCTGAATGGTTTTCGGGATCCGTTCGGGATCTCGCCGGGGTCATTTGAGGACTTTTTCGGGATCATTTTGGGGCTCATCCGGCATCTTTTCTGGATGGTTTTCGGGATCCGTCCGGGATCCCGTCGGGGTCATTCCGGGACTTTTTCGCGACTAATACGGGATCATTTGGGAACCCTTTCGGCATCATTTCTGGATGGTTTTCGGGATCCGTCCGGGATCCCGTCGGGGTCATTTCGCGACTTTTTTGCGACTAATACCGGATCATTTGGGAACCCTTTCGGCAACATTTCTGGATGGTTTTCGGGATCCGTCCGGGATCCCATTAGGGTAATTTCGGGACTATTAGGGGATCATTTGGGAACCTTTCCGGCATCATTTCTGGATAATTTTCGGGATCCGTCCGGGATGCCGACGAGGTCATTTCGGGACTATTTCGGGATCATTTGGGATACCTACCCGCATCATTTCTGGATGGTTTTTGGGATTCGTCCGGGATTCCATCGTGGTCCTTTCGGGACTTTTTTTCGACTAATACGGGATCATTTGCGGACCCTTTCGGCATCATTTCTGGATAGTTGTCGGGATCCCGTCACGGTCATTTCGGGACTATTAGGGGATCATTTGCGGACCCTTTCGGCATCATTTCTGGATAGTTGTCGGGATCCCGTCACGGTAATTTCGGAACTATTAGGGGATCATTTGAGGACCTTTCCGGCATCATTTCTGGATAGTTTTTGGAATCCTTTCGGGATCCCGTCAGGATCATTTCGGGGCTTTTTCGGGATCATTTAAGGATGGCTTTCAGGATTCGTAAGGGAACCCGTCAGGGTAATTTCTGGACTTTTCCGAGACTATTTCGGGATCATTTTGGGACCTTCCCAAGATGATTTCTGGATGGATTTCGGGATTTGTCCGGGATGGCCTCAGGGTCATTTTGAGACTATTAGGTGAGCATTTGAGGACCGTTCCGGCATCACTTCCGGATGGTTTTCGGTATCCGTTCAGATTCCCGTCGGAATAATTGCGGGACTTTTTCGGGATCATTGGGGTCCCTTCCGACATCATTTCTGGATGGTTTTTGGGATTCGTCCGGCATCCCGTCGGGGTCATTTCGGGACTTTTTCTCGACTAATACGGGATCATTTGCGGGCCCTTTCGGTATCATTTCTGGATAGTTGTCGGGATCCGTTCGGGATCCCGTCAGGGTCTTTTCGGAACTATTGGGAGATCATTTGAGGACCTTTCCGGCATCATTTCTGGTTAGTTTTCGGGATCCATTCCGGGTCCCATCAGGGTCATTTCGGGACTTTTTCGGCAACATTTAAGATTGGTTTTCAGGATTCGTCCGGGATCCGTCAGAGTAATTTCTGGACTTTTCCCAGACTATTTCGGGATAATTTTGGGACCCTCCCAAGATCATTTCTGGATGGATTTCGGGATCTGTCCGGGATGCCGTCAGGGTCATTTTGGGACTATTAGGTGATCATTTGAGGACCTTTTCGGCATCACTTCTGGATGGTTTTCGGTATCCGCTCAGGATCCCGTCGGAATTATTGCGGGACTTTTTCGGGATCATTTGGTGTCCCTTCCGGCATCATTTCTGGATGGTTTTTGGGATTCGTCCGGCATCCCGTCGGGTTCATTTCGGAACTTTTTCTCGACTAATACGGGATCATTTGCGGGCCCTTTCGGCATCATTTCTAGATAGTTGTCGGGATCCGTTCGGGATCCCGTCAGGGTCTTTTCGGAACTATTAGGTGATCACTTGAGGACATTTCCGGCATCATTTCTGGATAGTTTTCGGGATCCTCTCGGGGTCCAGTCAGGGTCATTTCGGGACTTTTTCGGCATCATTTAGAGATGGCTTTCAGGATTCGTCCGGGAACCCGTCAGGGTAATTTCTGAACTTTTCCGAGACTATTTCGGGATAATTTTGGGACCTTCCCAAGATCATTTCTGGATGGATTTTGGGATCAGTCCGGGATGCCGTCAGGGTCATTTTGGTATTAGGTGATCATTTGAGGACCTTTCCGGCATCACTTCTGGATGGTTTTCGGTATCCGATCAGGATCCCCTCGGAATCATTGCGGGACTTTTTCGGGATCATTTGGGGTCCCTCCCAAGATCATTTCTGGATGGATTTCGGGATCTGTCCGGGATCCCGTCAGGGTCATTTAGGGGTGCGTTCGAGACCCCGTCAGGGTCATTTCGGGACTTCTTCGGGACTATATCGGGATCATTTCTGGATGGTTTATGGGATCCGTCCATGACCCCTTAAGGGTCATTTCGGGACTATTAGGTGATCATTTGAGGACCTTTCCGGCATCACTTCTGGATGATTTTCGGTATCCGTTCGGGATCCCGTCGGAATCAATGCGGGACTTTTACGGAATCATTTGGGATTCCTTCCGGCATCATTTCTGGATGGTTTTCGGGATTTGTCCGGGATCCCGGCGGGGTTATTTCGGGACCTTTTCGAGGCTAATACGGGATCATTTGGGGATCCTCTAGGGGTCGTTTCGTGACTTTTTCTGTATTATTTCGGGATCATTTTGGGACCCTTTCGGCATAATTTCTTGATGGTTTGCCGGATCCATCAGGGTCATTTCGGGACCATTTTGGGATCATTTGGGGACCCTACCGAGATCATTTCTGGATCCGTCCGGGATGCCGTAGGAGCCATTTCGGGATTTTTTGTTACTTTTCCGGGATAGTTTTTGCACCCTTCCGGGATCATTTCTGGATCTGTGCGGGATCCCATCTGGGTCAATTCCGGACTATTTCGGGATCATTTTGGAATCCTTCCGGAATCATTTCTGTATGGTTTTCGCGATCCATCGTGGATCCTCTCGGAGCCATTTCGGAACTTTTTCTGGAGTTAGTCGGGATAATTTAGGGACCCTTCCTGGATATTTTCTGGATGGTTTTTGAGATCCGCCCGGGAGCCCGTCAGGGTCATTTCGGAACCTTTTCGGGATCATTTTGGAACACCTTCAGGGATCATTTCTGTGTGGTTCTCTACGTACGTCTAGAATCGTGTCGCTCTCATTTCGGGTTTTTTTGGGACTATTCGGGTAACTTTTGGAGACCCTTTCGGGGCATTTCTGGATGGTTTTCGGGATCCGTCCGCGATAGCGTTGGGGTCATTTCGTAGCTTTTTCTGGATAATTTCGGGATCATTTGGGATCCTATCAGGTTATCAGCTCAAATAGTTCTTTTTTTTACTCAATTACAAAAATAAAATGCATTAGACAGAAAACAAAATTTTAAACAGATAATAAGCAGGCTAACGCGAATAGCCCATATATTTAAAATTTTCCTTGCGGACGGGGCCGCGGGTAAAGGCTAGTATATTATAAATGGCAAAGTTTGGATGTGAAGATGTTTGGATGTTTGGATGTTTGGATGTTTGTCCAGACGTTTGTCTTTGTGACTCAATCACGCAAAAACGGCTGGACCGATTTGGATGAAATTTTGCACACATATAGCCAATAGTCTAGAAGGATCTACTAACTATATATTTTTGAAAAGGGGCGTGGTCCCCGCCCCCTAGGAACAGTTATAATTTAATTATTATATTTTTTCGTCTTTGCGACTGAATCACGCCAGAATGGCTACACGGATTTTGATGAAATTTGGGACACAGACAGTAGTCTACTAGCGAAATTTTTTTCGAACATGGAAAGAGGGTAGGGGTCCCACGACCCCTTCGAGAAATTATTTTTCAATAATTTTTACACATTATAACTTTACGTATACTGGCCTTCACCAATATCACAGACTCAAGGGGTCAAATAAGTCGAGGGCTTACAAAGTAAGCAGTGACACCCTCCGCCCGCCCACCCCCCCTTTATCTCACCCTCTGGTGTAAAAGCTATAAATTGTTATAACTCAATATAAATTTTCTCCTAAATCAATAGTTTTTGGTATCTGGTACATACAGAACGAGATCTAGACAATTTTGGAGGAACGATCAGTGGTCCTCTCCTCTACTCCCGCCATCCGCCCTCCATCAATTGTTTTTATTAGCACGCTTTTATTAGCTTTACCTGTATGTTTCTATGTAACTTTTTATTCGCTCCAATGCGCCTGCTGCTTTATTAACATGGTTTTATAATTAGCTTCACCTTATTTGTAATCCCGTAAGGGTCATATCGAGACCCTCCGGGATCATTTCTGGATGGTTTTCGGGATCGGTCCGGGATTACGCCGGGGTAATTTCGGGACTTTTTCGGGACTATTTCGGGATCATTTTGGGACCCTTCCGGGATCATTTCTGTATAGTTTTCGGGATCCGTCCGGGATCCCGTCGGGTTATTTTGGGACATTTTCGGGACTATTCCGGAATCATTTCGGGACTATTTCGCGATCATTTGGGGACCCTTCCGGCATCATTTCTGGATGGTTTTCGGGATCCGTGCGGGATCTCGTCGGGGTCATATGGGGACTTTTTCGGGATCAATTGGGGGCTCTTCCGGCATCATTTCTGGATGGTTTTCGGGATCCGTCCGGGATCCTGTCGGGGTCATTTTGGGAATTTTGCGGGATCATTTGGGGTCTCTTCCGGCATCATTTCTGGATGGTTTACGGGATCCGTCCGGGATCCTGTCGGGGTCATTTTGGGACTTTTGCGGGATCATTTGGGGTCTCTTCCGGCATCATTTCTGGATGGTTTACCGGATCCGTCCGGGATCCCGTCGGCGTCATTTTGGGACTTTTGCGGGATCATTTGGGGTCTCTTCCGGCATCATTTCTGGATGGTTTACGGGATCCGTCCGGGATCCTGTCGGGGTCATTTTGGGACTTTTGCGGGATCATTTGGGGTCTCTTCCGGCATCATTTCTGGATGATTTACGGGATCCGTCCGGGATCCTGTCGGGGTCATTTTGGGACTTTTGCGGGATCATTTGGGGTCTCTTCCGGCATCATTTCTGGATGGTTTACGGGATCCGTCCGGGATCCCGTCGGCGTCATTTTGGGACTTTTGCGGGATCATTTGGGGTCTCTTCCGGCATCATTTCTGGATGGTTTACGGGATCCGTCCGGGATCCTGACGGGGTCATTTTGGGACTTTTGCGGGATCATTTGGGGTCTCTTCCGGCATCATTTCTGGATGGTTTACGGGCTCCGTCCGCGACCCTGTCGGGGTCATTTTGGGACTTTAGCGGGATCATTTGGGGTCTCCTCCGGCATCATTTCTGGATGGTTTACGGGATCCGTCCGGGATCCTGTCGGGGTCATTTTGGGACTTTTGCGGGATCATTTGGGGTCTCTTCCAACATCATTTCTGGATGGTTTTCGGGATCCGTCCCGGATCCTGTCGGGGTAATTTTGAGACTTTTGCGGGATCATATGGGGTCTCCTCCGGAATCATTTCTGGATGGTTTACGGTATCCGTCCGGGACCCTGTCGGGGTCATTTTGGGACTTTAGCGGGATCATTTGGGGTCTCCTCCGGCATCATTTCTGGATGGTTTACGGGATCCGTCCGGGATCCTGTCGGGGTCATTTTGGGACTTTTGCGGGATCATTTGGGGTCTCTCCCGGCATCATTTCTGGATGGTTTTCGGGATCCGTCCGGGATCCTGTCGGGGTCATTTTGGGACTTTTGCGGGATCATTTGGGGTCTCTTCCGACATCATTTCTGGATGGTTTACGGGATCCGTCCGGGATCCTGTCGGGGTCATTTTGGGACTTTTGCGGGATCATTTGGGGTCTCTTCCGGCATCATTTCTGGATGGTTTACGGGCTCCGTCCGGGACCCTGTCGGGGTCATTTTGGGACTTTAGCGGGATCATTTGGGGTCTCCTCCGGCATCATTTCTGGATGGTTTACGGGATCCGTCCGGGACCCTGTCGGGGTCATTTTGGGTCTTTAGCGGGAACATTTGGGGTCTCCTCCGGCATCATTTCTGGATGGTTTTCGGGATCCGTCCGGGATCCCGTCGATGTCATTTCGATACTATTTCGGCATCATTTGGGGTACCTTCCGGTATCAATTCTAGATGGTTTTCGGGATCCGTCCGGGATCCCGTCGGAGTCATTTCGGAATTTTTTCTCGACTAATACAGGATCATTTGGGGACCTTATCGGCATCATTTCTGGATGGTTTTCGGAATCCGTCCGCGATCCCGTCAGGGTCATTTCGGGACTATTTCGGGATAATTTGGGGTACCTGCCGGCATCATTTCTGGATGGTTTTCGGTATCCGTCCGGGATCCCGTCGGTGTCATTTCGGGACCATTTGGGGTCCATTCCGGCATCATTTCTGGATGGTTTTCGGGATCCGTCCGGGATCCTGTCGGGGTCATTTTGGGACTTTTGCGGGATCATTTGGGGTCTCTTCCGGCATCATTTCTGGATGGTTTTCGGGATCCGTCCGGGATCCTGTCGGGGTCATTTTGGGACTTTTGCGGGATCATTTGGGGTCTCTTCCGGCATCATTTCTGGATGGTTTACAGGATCCGTCCGGGATCCTGTCGGGGTCATTTTGAGACTTTTGCGGGATCATTTGGGGTCTCTTCTGGCATCATTTCTGTATGGTTTTCGGGATCCGTCCGGGATCCTGTCGGGGTCATTTTGGGACTTTTGCGGGATCATTTGGGGTCTCTTCCGGCATCATTTCTGGATGGTTTACGGGATCCGTCCGGGATCCTGTCGGGGTCATTTTGGGCCTTTTGCGGGATCATTTGGGTTCTCTTCCGGCATCATTTCTGGATGGTTTACGGGATCCGTCCGGGATCCTGTCGGGGTCATTTTGGGACTTTTGGGGGATCGTTTGGGGTCTCTCCCGGCATCATTTCTGGATGGTTTTCGGGATCCGTCCGGGGTCATTTTGGGACTTTTGCGGGATCATTTGGGGTCTCTTCCGGCATCATTTCTGGATGGTTTACGAGATCCGTCCGGGATCCTGTCGGGGTCATTTTGGGACTTTTGCGAGATCATTTGGGGTCTCTTCCGGCATCATTTCTGGATGGTTTACGGGATCCGTCCGGGACCCTGTCGGGGTCATTTTGGGACTTTAGCGGGATCATTTGGGGTCTCCTCCGGCATCATTTCTGGATGGTTTTCGGGATCCGTCCGGGATCCTGTCGGGGTCATTTTGGGACCTTTGCGGGATCATTTGGGGTCTCTTCCGGCATCATTTCTAGATGGTTTTCGGGATCCATCCGGGATCCCGTCGGAGTCATTTCGGAACTTTTTCTCGACTAATACAGGATCATTTGGGGACCCTTTCGGCATCATTTCTGGATAGTTTTAGGGATCCGTTCGGGATCCCGACGGGGTCATATCGGGACCATTTGGGGTACCTACCGGCATCATTTCTGGATGGTTTACGGGATACGTCCGGGACCCTGTCGGGTCATTTTGGGACTTTAGCGGAATCATTTGGGGTCTCCTCCGGCATCATTTCTGGATGGTTTCCGGATCCGTCCGGGATTCCGTCGGCGTAATTTCGGGACTATTAGGGGGTTATTTGGGGACCTTTCCGGCATCATTTCTGGGTAGTTTTAGGGATCCGTGCGGGATCTCGACGGGGTCATATCGGAACCATTTGGGGTACCTACCGGCATCATTTCTGGTTGGTTTTCGGGATCCGTCCGGGATCCCGTCGGGATCATTTCGGGACTATTTCGGGATCATTTGGGTACCTACCTTCATCATTTCTGGATGATTTTCGGGATCCGTACGGGATCCCGTCGGGGTCATTTCAGGACTTTTTCGGGATCATTTGGGGTACCTAGATGGATAGTTTTCGGGATTCGTCCGGGATCCCGTCTGGATCATTTCAGGACTTTTTCGGGATCATTTGGGGTATCTTCCGGCCACTTTTCTAGATGGTTTTCGGTATCCGTCCGGGATACCGTCAGGGTAATTTCGGGACTATTTGGGGATAACTTGGGAACCTTTCCGGCATCATTTCTGGATAGTTTTCGAGATTTGTCCAGGATCCCGTCAGCATCATTTCGTGACTATTTGGTGTCATTTAGGGACACTTCCGGGATCATTTTAGGTCTCTTCGAAACCGGTAATTCAGTACACATGGCCGTGGATTTACGGCAAATTATTCGTAATTAAAATTCGGTATGTTTTATCTTTAATATATCACAGCTTTTTCGTTCTATTTTTAAATGAATCCTGTAACGAACTATTACAACTATAATTAAAATTTTTGTAATATTTTAACCAACTAAATACCCGAAAAAGGAACACTGCTTTCATTTAAAAACTTCTTTTTGGTTTTAGCTAATTGTAGTTTCACTCCTTTGTTCTATGAGTAGTAATTCTTTCACCCCTGTCATATCATATTTTGATGAAATTTGGGACACAGACAGTAGTCTACTAGCGAAATTTTTTTCGAACATTGAAAGAGGGGTGGGGGTCCCACGACCCTTCGAGAAATTATTTTTCATAATTTTTACACATTATAACTTTACGTATACTGGCCTTCATCAATATCACAGACTCAAGGGGTCAAATAAGTCGAGGGCTTACAAAGTAAGCAGTGACATCCTCCGACCGCCCCCCTTTATCTCCCCCTCTGGTGTAATATCCATAAATTGTTATAACTCAATCTAAATTTTCTCCTAAATCAATAGTTTTTGGTATCTGGTACATACAGAACAAGATCTAGACAATTTTGGAGGAACGATCAGTGGTCCTCTCCTCTACTCCCGCCATCCGCCCTCCATCAATTGTTTTTATTAGCACGCTTTTATTAGCTTTACCTGTATGTTTCTATCTAAATTTTTATTCGCTCCAATGCGCCTGCTGCCTTATTAACATGGTTTTATAATTAGCTTCACCTTATTTGTAATCCCGTAAGGGTCATATCGAGACCCTTCCGGGATCATTTCTGGATGGTTTTCGGGATCGGTCCGGGATTACGCCGGGGTAATTTCGGGACTTTTTCGGGACTATTTCGGGATCACTTTGGGATCCCTTCCGGGATCATTTCTGTATAGTTTACGGGATCCGTCCGGGATCCCGTCGGGGTTATTTTGGAACATTTTCGGGACTATTCCGGAATCATTTCGGGACTATTTCGCGATCATTTGGGGACCCTTCCGGCATCATTTCTGGATGGTTTTCGGGATCCGTGCGGGATCTCGTCGGGGTCATATGGGGACTTTTTCGGGATCATTTGAGGGCTCTTCCGGCATCATTTCTGGATGGTTTTCGGGATCCGTCCGGGATATCGTCGGGGTCATTTGGGGACTTTTTCGGGATCATTTGGGGGCTCTTCCGGCATCATTTCTGGATGGTTTTCGGGATCCGTCCGAGATCTCGTCGGGGTCATTTGGGGACTTTTTCGGGATCATTTTGGGGCTCATCCGGCATCATTTCTGGATGGTTTTTGGGATCCATCCGGGATCCCGTCGGGGTCATTTCGGGACTTTTTCGCGACTAATACGGGATCATTTGGGAACCCTTTCGGCATCATTTCTGGATGGTTTTCGGGATCCGTCCGGGATCCCATTAGGGTAATTTCGGAACTATTAGGGGATCATTTGGGAACCTCTCCGGCATCATTTCTGGATAATTTTCGGGATCCGTCCGGGATGCCGACGAGGTCATTTCGGGACTATTTCGGGATCATTTGGGATACCTACCGGCATCATTTCTGGATGGTTTTTGGGATTCGTCCGGAATCCCGTCGTGGTCCTTTCGGGACTTTTTTTCGACTAATACGGGATCATTTGCGGACCCTTTCGGCATCATTTCTGGATAGTTGTCGGGATCCCGTCACGGTCATTTCGGGACTATTAGGGGATCATTTGAGGACCTTTCCGACTTTTTTGGGGCTAATACGGGATCATTTGGGGATCCTCTAGGGGTCGTTTCGTGACTTTTTCTGTTTTATGTCGGGATCATTTGGGAACCCTTCCGGCATAATTTCGTGATGGTTTGCCGGATCCATCAGGGTCATTTCGGGACCATTTTGGGATCATTTGGGGACCCTTCCGAGATCATTTCTGGATCCGTCCGGGATGCTGTAGGAGCAATTTCGGGATTTTTTGTTACTTTTCCGGGATAGTTTTTGGACCCTTCCGGGATCATTTCTGGATCTGTGCGGGATCCCATCTGGGTCATTTCCGGACTATTTTGGGATCCTTCGGGAATCATTTCTGTATGGTTTTCGCGATCCGTTGTTGATTCCCTCGGAGCCATTTCGGAACCTTTTCTGGAGTATGTCTGGGCCATTTGGGGACTTTTTCGGGATCATTTGGGGCTCTTCCGGCATCATTCCTGGATGGTTTTCGGGATCCGTCCGGGATATCGTCGGGGTCATTTGGGGACTTTTTCGGGATCATTTGGGGGCTCTTCCGGCATCATTTCTGGATGGTTTTCGGGATCCGTCCGGGATATCGTCGGGGTCATTTGGGGACTTTTTCGGGATCATTTGGGGGCTCTTCCGGCATCATTTCTGGATGGTTTTCGGGATCCGTCCGGGATCCCATCAGGGTAATTTCGGGACTATTAGGGGATCATTTGTGGATCTTTCCGGCATCATTTCTGGATAATTTTCGGTATCCGTCCGGGATGCCGACGAGGTCATTTCGGGATTATTTCGGGATCATTTGGGATACCTACCGGCATCATTTCTGGATGGTGTTTGGGATTCGTCCGGGATCCCGTCGGGGTCATTTCGGGACTTTTTCTCGACTAATACGGGATCATTTGCGGACCCTTTCGGCATAATTTCTGGATAGTTGTCGGGATCCGTTCGGGATCCCGTCACGGTCATTTCGGAACTATTAGGGGATCATTTGAGGACCTTTCCGGCATCATTTCTGGATAGTTTTTGGAATCCTTTCGGGATCCCGTCAGGGTCATTTCGGGGCTTTTTCGGGATCATTTAAGGATGGCTTTCAGGATTCGTCCGGGAACCCGTCAGGGTAATTTCTGGACTTTTCCGAGACTATTTCGGGATCATTTTGGGACCTTCCCAAGATCATTTCTTAATGGATTTCGGGATTTGTCCGGGATGCCCTCAGGGTCATTTTGGGACTATTAGGTGAGCATTTGAGGACCGTTCCGGCATCACTTCTGGATGGTTTTCGGTATCCGTTCAGATTCCCGTCGGAATAATTGCGGGACTTTTTCGGGATCATTGGGGTCCCTTCCAAAATCATTTCTGGATGGTTTTTGGGATTCGTCCGGCATCCCGTCGGGGTCATTTCGGGACTTTTTCTCGACTAATACGGAATCATTTGCGGGCCCTTTCGGTATCATTTCTGGATAGTTGTCGGGATCCGTTCGGGATCCCGTCAGGGTCTTTTCGGAACTATTGGGAGATCATTTGAGGACCTTTCCGGCATCATTTCTGGTTAGTTTTCGGGATCCTTTCCGGGTCCCATCAGGGTCATTTCGGGACTTTTTCGGCATCATTTAAGATTGGTTTTCAGGATTCGTCCGGTATCCGTCAGGGTAATTTCTGTACTGGTCATTTCGGGACTTTTTCTCGACTAATACGGGATCATTTGCGGACCCTTTCGGCATAATTTCTGGATAGTTGTCGGGATCCGTTCGGGATCCCGTCACGGTCATTTCGGAACTATTAGGGGATCATTTGAGGACCTTTCCGGCATCATTTCTGGATAGTTTTTGGAATCCTTTCGGGATCCCGTCAGGGTCATTTCGGGGCTTTTTCGGGATCATTTAAGGATGGCTTTCAGGATTCATCCGGGAACCAGTCAGGGTAATTTCTGGACTTTTCCGAGACTATTTCGGGATCATTTTGGGACCTTCCCAAGATCATTTCTGGATGGATTTCGGGATTTGTCCGGGATGCCCTCAGGGTCATTTTGGGACTATTAGGTGAGCATTTGAGGACCGTTCCGGCATCACTTCTGGATGGTTTTCGGTATCCGTTCAGATTCCCGTCGGAATAATTGCGGGACTTTTTCGGGATCATTGGGGTCCCTTCCAAAATCATTTCTGGATGGTTTTTGGGATTCGTCCGGCATCCCGTCGGGGTCATTTCGGGACTTTTTCTCGACTAATACGGGATCATTTGCGGGCCCTTTCGGTATCATTTCTGGATAGTTGTCGGGATCCGTTCGGGATCCCGTCAGGGTCTTTTCGGAACTATTGGGAGATCATTTGAGGACCTTTCCGGCATCATTTCTGGTTAGTTTTCGGGATCCTTTCCGGGTCCCATCAGGGTCATTTCGGGACTTTTTCGGCATCATTTAAGATTGGTTTTCAGGATTCTTCCGGTATCCGTCAGGGTAATTTCTGGACTTTTCCCAGACTATTTCGGGATAATTTTGGGACCCTCCCAAGATCATTTCTGGATGGATTTCGGAATCTGTCCGGGATGCCGTCAGGGTCATTTTGGGACTATTAGGTGATCATTTGAGGATCTTTTCAGCATCACTTCTGGATGGTTTTCGGTATCCGCTCAGGATCCCGTCGGAATTATTACGGGACTTTTTCGGGATCATTTGGTGTCCCTTCCGGCATCATTTCTGGCTGGTTTTTGGGATTCCTCCGGCATCCCGTGGGGTTCATTTCGGGACTTTTTCTCGACTAATACGGGATCATTTGCGGGCCCTTTCGGCATCATTTCTAGATAGTTGTCGGGATCCGTTCGGGATCCCGTCAGGGTCTTTTCGGAACTATTAGGTGATCATTTGAGGACATTTTCGGCATTATTTCTGGATAGTTTTCGGGATCCTTTCGGGGTCCAGTCAGGGTCATTTCGGGACTTTTTCGGGATCATTTAGAGATGGCTTTCAGGATTCGTCCGGGAACCCGTCAGGGTAATTTCTGAACTTTTCCGAGACTATTTCGGGATAATTTTGGGACCTTCCCAAGATCATTTCTGGATGGATTTTGGGATCAGTCCGGGATGCCGTTAGGGTCATTTTGGTATTAGGTGATCATTTGAGGACCTTTCCGGCATCACTTCTGGATGGTTATCGGTATCCGATCAGGATCCCCTCGGAATCATTGCGGGACTTTTTCGGGATCATTTGGGGTCCCTCCCAAGATCATTTCTGGATGGATTTCGGGATCTGTCCGGGATCCCGTCAGTGTCATTTAGGGGTGCGTTCGAGATCCCGTCAGGGTCATTTCGGGACTTCTTCGGGAATATATCGGGATCATTTCTGGATGGTTTATGGGATCCGTCCATGACCCCTTAAGGGTCATTTCGGGACTATTAGGTGATCATTTGAGGACCTTTCCGGCGTCACTTCTGGATGATTTTCGGTATCCGTTCGGGATCCCGTCGGAATCAATGCGGGAATTTTACGGAATCATTTGGGATTCCTTCCGGCATCATTTCTGGATGGTTTTCGGGATCCCGTCGGGGTTATTTCGGGACCTTTTCGGGGCTAATACGGGATCATTTGGGGATCCTCTAGGGGTCGTTTCGTGACTTTTTCTATATTATTTCGGGATCATTTTGGGACCCTTTCGGCATAATTTCTTGATGGTTTGCCGGATCCATCAGGGTCATTTCGGGACCATTTTGGGATCATTTGGGGACCCTTCCGAGATCATTTCTGGATCCGTCCGGGATGCCGTAGGAGCCATTTCGGGATTTTTTGTTACTTTTCCGGGATAGTTTTTGCACCCTTCCGGGATCATTTCTGGATCTGTGCGGGATCCCATCTGGTCAATTCCGGACTATTTCGGGATCTTTTTGGAATCCTTCCGGAATCATTTCTGTATGGTTTTCGCGATCCATCGTGGATCCCCTCGGAGCCATTTCGGAACTTTTTCTGGAGTTAGTCGGGATAATTTAGGGACCCTTCCTGGATATTTTCTGGATGGTTTCTGAGATCCGTCCGGGAGCCCGTCAGGGTAATTTCGGAACTTTTTCGGTACTATTTCGGGATCAATTTGGTACCCTTCAGGCATCATTTCTGTGTGGTTATCTGGATAAGTCTAGAATCGTATCGTTGTCATTTCGGGTTTTTTTGGGACTACTTCGGGAACTTTTGGAAACACTTCCGGGCGTTTCTGGATGGTTTTCGGGATCCGTCCGCGATAGCGTGGGGGTCATTTCGTGGCTTTTTCTGGATAATTTCGTTATCATTTTGGGATCCTATCAGGTTATCAGCTCATAAAGTTCTTTTTTTTACTCAATTACAAAAATAAAATGCATTAGACAGAAAAAAAAATTTAAACAGATAACTTTATAAGCAGGCTAACGTGAATAGCCCACATATTTCATTTTCTCCTTGCGGACGGGGCCGCGGGTAAAGGCTAGTATATATATATATGTATATATTTTTTTTTAAGCAGATAAGATTCACAAGAAAAATGCGAGCTACTTACTTTGTACTGTTTTCTTTTGTCTTCATATGAAATTGTTGAATACACCAATAAAACCTACATTAATCTTTAAAATTCATTTCTTGATAGAATCACAACTGATTTTAGATTTTCCTTAGATAATCCTTTGTATGTGTAATTTAAAAAGGAGATACAACAATTTAAAATTTTGTCATATTTTGTAAGATTTCTCTAACATCTCCAAGAATTAATTAACAAACTGCCCTCTTTCTGACAACATATAAGTTTTGTTCGTTGGCTAAAGAGAAATAAAGTTATAGGCCAATATATGGATCAACTAATGGAAGAGAGGTAATGGACTTGATAAAGTTTAGACACCAATAAGAATTTTATCCGAAGTTTCCGGAAAAAGTTTAGTACACAGACCTATTTAACATCTGAAAGCTTTTTTAATTTCAAGTCGACGTTTTCTTACTAGGAAAATAATGAGAATAAGGGAAGGATCAATTTATAGAACCTCCGTTTTCCAAAGTTTTTTTACTGCTAAATAAAAGTATAGACAAAATTGTATTAAAAGAAAAATTATAGATCTGTGTTTAACAGCGCAACAATATAAAGAAAAGACGTCATATTTTATTACTAAAACATTCAAATTTGCCAAACCGATGAAGCTTGTCTTTGAAATCATGTATCTCTGTGCAGGATGAGGGGAAAGAATAAACTATTTGATTTCCAAATCATACACATATTTGACCTTTAATACCAAGTGATAGAAATAAAGTCTGACCACTTTTGATTTTCGGTTTGTAGTTGACTTTATTTGGGAATTGCCCACATATAAATAAACAAACAATTGCAAAGAAATTTTGTTTTTAAAAAGTATAGCAAAATGCGTCATTTCATTTCGCTAGAATATTAATAAATACGTTTGATTTCTTAATTTGTTTGTTCATTTGTTCAGCTAATTAAAAAAAAAAAAACAAAAAACAAGTAAGGAAGGCTAAGTTCGGGTATAACCGAACATTACATACTCAGTTGAGAGCTATGGAGACACAATAAGGGAAAATCACCATGTAGGAAAATGAACCTAGGGTAACCCTGGAAGGTATTTGTATGACATGTGTATCAAATGGACGGTGTTAATGAGTATTTTAAAAGGGATTGGGCCATAGTTCTATAGGTGGACGACATTTAAGGATATCGCCATAAAGGTGGACCAGGGCTGACTCTAGAATTTGTTTCTACGATATGGGTATCAAATGTAAGGTGTTAATGAGTATTTTAAAAGGGAGTGGGCCTTAGTTCTATAGGTGGATTCCTTTTCGAGATATCGCCATAAAGGTGGACCAGGGGTGACTCTAGAATTTGTTTCTACGATATGGGTATCAAATGAAAGGTTCTAATGAGTATTTTAAAAGGGAGTGGGCCTTAGTTCTATAGGTGGATTCCTTTTCGAGATATCGCCATAAAGGTGGACCAGGGGTGACTCTAGAATTTGTTTCTACGATATGGGTATCAAATGAAGGGTGCTAATGAGTATTTTAAAAGGGAGTGGGCCTTAGTTCTATAGGTGGATTACTTTTCGAGATATCGCCATAAAGGCGTACCAGGGGTGACTCTAGAATTTGTTTCTACGATATGGGTATCAACTGAAAGGTGTTAATGAGTATTTTAAAAGGGAGTGCGCCTTAGTTCTATTGGTGGACGCCTTTTCGAGATATCGCCATAAAGGTGGATCAGGGGTGACTCTAGAATTTGTTTCTACGATATGGGTATCAAAGGTAAGGTGTTAATGAGTATTTTAAAAGGGAAAGGGCCTTAGTTGTATTGGTGGACGCCCTTTCGAGATATCGCCATAAAGGTGGACCAGGGGTGACTCTAGAATTTGTTTCTACGATATGGGTATCAAATGAAAGGTGTTAATGAGTATTTTAAAAGGGAGTGGGCCTTAGTTGTATTGGTGGACGCCTTTTCGAGATACCGCCATAAAGGTGGATCAGGGGTGACTCTAGAATTTGTTTCTACGATATGGGTATCAAATGAAAGGTGTTAATGAGTATTTTAAAAGGGAGTGGGCATTAGTTCTATAGGTGGATTCCTTTACGAGATATCGCCATAAAGGTGGACCAGGGGTGACTCTAGAATGCGTTTGTACAATATGGGTATCTAACGAAAGGTGTTGAAGAGTATTTTAAAAGGTAGTTGGTCTTAGTTCTATGGGTGGACGCCTTTTTGAGATATCGCAATAATGGTGGACCAGGGGTGTCTCTAAAATTTTTTTGTATGATATGGGTATCAAATGAAAGGTGTTAATGAGTATTTTAAAAGGGAGTGAGCCTTAGTTCTATTGGTGGACGCCTTTTCGAGATATCGCTATAAAGGTGGACCAGGGGTGACTCTAGAATTTGTTTGTACGATATGGGTATCAAATGAAAGGTGTTAATGAGTATTTTAAAAGGGGTGGGCCTTAGTTCTATTGGTGGACGCCTTTTCGAGATATCTCCATAAAGATGGACCAGGGGTGACTTTAGAATTTGTTTGTACGATAAAGGTATCAAATGAAAGGTGTTAATGAGTATTTTAAAAGGGGTGGGCCTTAGTTCTATTGGTGGACGCTTTTTTTTAAATTAAATTACCTTCTTTCAAAAGTGGGCGGTGCCACGCCCATTGTCCAAAATTTTACTAATTTTCTATTCTGCGTCATAAGTTCAACTCGCCTACCAAGTTCCATCGCTTTATCTGTCTTTTGTAATGAATTATCGCACTTTTTGTGTTTTTCGAAATTTTAGATATCGAAAAAGTGGGCGTGGTTATAGTCCTATATCGTTTATTTTAAATAGCGGTCTGGGATGAGTGCCCAGGAACCTACATACCAAATTTCATCAAGATACCTCAAAATTTACTCAAGTTATCGTGTTAACGGACGCACGGACATGGCTCAATCAAATTTTTTTTCGATACTGATGATTTTGATATATGGAAGTCTATATCTATCTCGAATCCTTTATACCTGTACAACCAACCGTTATCCAATCAAAGTTAATATACTCTGTGAGCCGTGTTCAACTGAGAATAACAAGGAAGGGTGTCTAAGTTTGGGTGTAACCAAATATTATACACTCAGTGTGAATTCGAATTGTACTTTCAGATAAATTACTTTTTCGAACTTTGTTACGAAACTTGATAAGTGAAATATCATTGATACAAAACTATATTTAGCTAAGATTTAGGTTTTTATTCCAGTCTACGACCCTTTTAAACACCTTTTATATAAAAGGGGCGTGTTTTTTAACTGATCCCGTCCATTTTTCCTAGAAATATTTTCTGCTATAAGGAAATTTTAAATTTTTCTTCGAGTTATGGCTTCCGAAACAAAGAAAATTGTTTGGTCATAAAAGGGGCGGTGCCAAAAAAATTATTTTTTTTTCCTTTTTCTGGTAACACCATTGATATAAAGCTCTTCCTTGCAATGATATAGCTAATTTTATTCGTCCGCGACCCTTTTTAAAATCTTTTATATAAAAATGGGCGTGGTCCTCACACCGATCTCGCTCATTTTTCCTCGAAGCATTCTCTATAGTAAAAGCAATCTCTCTGTCAAATTTTGTTATGATACAAGTGTCCTAATAACGGTCCACACATCAAATTTTAACATTCTAGAGAAATTGTTTGCTAAATAATCAGGTTCTATGCGTTTTCCAAAATGTTTTATATGTAAGAAGTGGGCGTGGTTACCATCCGACTTCTGTCATTTTTAATAGCAATGGGATATGAGCGCCAAGAAATCCAGAAAACAAATTGCGATATTTTATTCTCAATATTTACGCAAGTTATCGTGTGCACCGACAGGTAGACGGACGGATGGACGGACATGGCTAAATCAACTCCTATTTTCATCCTCAGCATTTTGATATATGGATGTCTGTTTTTATCTCGATTCGTTTATGCCCGTTATGTTACCAAAGTTAATAGACTCTATGGACAAAGCGCGCGGAGTATAACAACTTGACCTTGAGTAGGCTTAACCTAAGTTTGTATGTAATTTTGTTATTTCAAATTCCTGAAATCTTATTTTTATTTACACAACCCAATTGGGTATAAAAAGCGCCCAAAAAATGAGTCTCGGTGTACTTGATACTTTAAAAGTGGTAGAAAAGGTTTTAAACTAAGTAAAATGAATCAACAAAATAAGTTCGCACTGCTGTTGGTCCTGCTTAGTTGCATTTTAAGCTATACGGATGCACAATTTTTCACTCCACCTGGCTCTATAAGTATACGTCAAAGCCCACATTCAGTGGCAATATTTATTAACAACGAATATAAATGTGTTGGTTCCATAATCAATATTATATTGGTGCTTACTACTGCGAGTTGCGTAAAAGATGTACCTTGTGATGGACTCTCCGTTCTAGCTGGCGTAACCGATATATACAGAGAAGAAGGGCAACGACTCGGTGTGGTGCATGTACATAGTGATCCTGATATAAATATAGCTGTGCTTAAAGTGGAAAGACGCTTTGAACTGAATGATGCAGTAAGAATAATAGGTATTGCCTATATCCCTTTATCAACGGACACTTTTTTGGATGTTAGAAGATGGCTTTTTGACAATGAAAATTGTATAAATCGTTCTTCTTTTCTAACAAAGAAGATAGTGGAATTAACAGAAAGGTGGAATGGACATGGGAATCTTAGAAAACGAATGTTAATATATGCTACATGTGATGAGGTAGATTTGAGTTTGAAAGATTCTGGAGCAGGAGGCGTCATATATGTTACATGTGGTCCGGATGATTTGGGTGCTGAAGATTGTGGAGCAGGACGCTTTCATAAGCCAGAACTTGTTGTGGTGACTCAAAAAAACTGTTATAAATATGAAAATGCTTATAGGTGTGAATTTATAAATTTAACGAATCGATTTGTTCGATTTTTTATACATGAGTATGTGAGAAGGCAGGGTGTCATAGATTAACTATTGATTGGAATATCAGTTGATATCAGTTGAAATTATGATATTTTTTTGCTTTTATTATGTACAAATAAATTGTTATAATAGTGAGTAAATAAATATTTTTTATTTTATGCAATGAAAGTGTGACGCATGTAAATGAATTAAGTTGTGAGACCAAACTATGATAACAACTTTAAAGTTCCCTCGTGTACGAATAGATCAAGGGATGAAAACAAAATTGCGGAATGACTACTTTAAGGTCCTGGCAAACTCTGTAAAACAGCTGATCCAACGAATTCTATGCAAGTTAATCTAATCGGTAATTGAAGCCATTGAATAACGCCTCATAATCATAACGATACCATAGCCAACCAATTAGTTTTTGGTTTTGCACCATATCCATAATCTATAAATTTTTGCAATGGCGAATTTATTCACATTTTGAGGATTGTATTTTTCGATTTGAAATTTTTCTTATTGTAACGAATTTACTGCAAATCCTCTTATTTGCTACCTTCTGCTAAGTTCGAATCACTAAACTGTTGAATAAATAACTCCAATATTTAATAATGCAAAATGGCCTTTATTAAAGTACTTCACAATAACACTGATACTTCACAACTAATAGCCTGCTTAAATGAAACTGATTGTCGCGCCTCTACTGCTGCTGCTTTTATACTGTGTGATTTCCTCGTTGCATCTTCTAGGCGCTTCCAGAATTTACTTAGTTACTGGTATATTATTATAACTACAGATGCACATGTGTAGCTCTCATATGCGCGTGTAGTTGTGAGCGATACTTCCGCAATTATAATTGCATACTTTTGGGAGCATCTCAGATAAGATATCTGCATGTGTTTGTGCGTTGCTTCTCCGCTGCGTATACGTACATATGTGTAGACATAATGATTGAATTATTGATGTGCATACAAGTCACTGCTTAGCATCGGCTTAGAGATGACAGTACCCTTAGTGTTGCTAATATTCGTAACAGTATTTTCTATTTTATGGCGGCC
The DNA here is from genome assembly GCF_040869045.1 of Eurosta solidaginis. Lineage (NCBI taxonomy): Eukaryota > Metazoa > Arthropoda > Insecta > Diptera > Tephritidae > Eurosta > Eurosta solidaginis. The sequence continues at coordinate 31,132,488 of NC_090320.1, forward strand.
ACCGTGGTGTGATGGTAGCGTGCTCCGCCTATCACACCGTATGCCCTGGGTTCAACTCCCGGGCAAAGCAACATCAAAATTTTAGAAATAAGATTTTTCAATTAGAAGAAAATTTTTCTAAGCGGGGTCGCCCCTCGGCAGTGTCTGGCAAGCGCTCCGATTGTATTTCTGCCATGAAAAGCTCTCAGTGAAAACTCATCTGCCTTGCAGATGCCGTTCGGAGTCGGCATAAAACATGTAGGTCCCGTCCGGCCAATTTGTAGGGATCTCTTCGGAGGTTATCGCGCCTTACATTTATTTTTTTTTTATTTTCTATTTTATAAAGTTGTGCCATTTTTGAGGTTAAGCCACCAATAAGCGATGCAAATATTTATACATTAATCTATGATTAAGTGAAAATATGGTTACGAATTGGGCGTTATGAATATGGCAAGTTTTCCAGGGCCTTTATAAAGGCGATATTTTACCAAAATAGGATTTTACTTCGGCAGTAGGTGTTGCTGGATGTCGCACTGATCGAGCTTTTTAGGAAACGCGCGGACAGTGGTGCCACTATTTAAAAAAAATCTTTGCGCGTTTTACCTCAAAGTGAATTTAAGCCTAAACTTCGCTTCCCATTTGCGTTGTGCTTTTTTTAGTTTCTCCTACAAGTTGTAGAGGCGGAACCTACATGTATAATGCTAACAGAAATACACTCGCGGTGTTTGCAAAACCACTGCTTAGGGGCAATCTCGCATAGGAGAACTTGTTTTCCAATTGAAAATTTTTTTTTCTAAGTTGTTGATGTTGCTTTGTGAGGGACTTTAACCCAAGACCTTCAATGTGTTTGGCGGAGCACGCTACTACCATCCCAGCATACACAGTATTTAACGTTAGTTCTCTATTGAATCTCTAATCGAAAATTAGGTTAGAGAACTAGGTTAGAGTTCGAGTAGAGAAATATTTGGGAAACATTTGAAATGTGATGCTATCAGAGTTATCAATTATTTGTAGGACATGATCACTCTTCCTTAGTGTTATACAAAGGTATGAAAAATAGTCAAAACTTTTGCCATAATATTGGTAGTAACAAAACCAGTTTTTCATTTGTAATAATTAAAATTTGTAAGTAAAAATTTATAAAAAAAAAAGTTAAAGAGTAAAAGGTAGCAAAATATTAGCATACTCTTTGACTGGCATTAGGAGGAAAACGTGCCCTCATCTACATATATTTAAAATCAAGGCAGAGCTAAATACTGAAGGAATAAGTGGCAGCGAAAATTTCGTTTGTGTTAGGTCATGATGCAATAAACCAGACAGGTGAAGTTAATATTACAATAAAAAGAAAATAAAAAAATTTTGAGCATTTCCTTTATATAAATGTACAGCAGTGTTTGGCAAGCGCTCCGGGTGTATTTCTGCCATGAAAAGCTCTCAGTGAAAACCCATCTGCCTTGCAGATGCCGTTCGGAGTCGGCATAAAACATGTAGGTCCCGTCCGACCAATTTGTAGGGAAAATCAAGAGGAGCACGACGAAAATTGGAAGAGAAGCTCGGCAGAGCTCACAGAGTATATTAAGTTTGATTGGATAACGGTTGGTTGTACATATATAAAGGAATCGAGATAGATATAGATTTCCATATATCACAATAATCAGGATCGAAAAAAAATTTGATTGAGCCATGTCCTTCCGTCCGTCCGTCCGTTAACACGATAACTTCAGTAAATTTTGAGGTATCTTGATGAAATTTGGTATGTAGGTTCCTGGGCGCCCATCTCAGATCGCTATTTAAAATGAACGATATCGGACTATAACCACGCCCACTTTTTCGATATCGAAAATTTCGAAAAACCGAAAAACTGCGATAATTCATTACAAAAGACAGATAAAGCGACGAAACTTGGTAGATGAGTTGAACTTATGACGCAGAATAGAAAATTTGTAAAAATTTTGGACAATGGGCGTGGCACCGCCCACTTTTAAAAGAAGGTAATTTAAAACTTTTGCAAGCTGTAATTTGGCAGTCGTTGAAGATATCATGATTAAATTTGGCAGGAACGTTACTCCTATTACTATATGTACGCTTCATAAAAATTAGCAAAATCGGAGAAGGACCACGCCCACTTTAAAAAAAAAATTTTTTTTAAAGTAAAATTGTAACAAAAAATTTAATATCTTTACAGTATATAAGTAAATTATGTCAATATTTAACTCCAGTAATGATATGGTGCAACAAAATACAAAAATAAAGGAAAATTTCAAAATGGGCTTGGCTCCGCCCTTTTCCATTTAATTTGTCTAGGATACTTTTAACGCCATAAGTCGAACAAAAATTAACCAATCCTTTTGAAATTTGGTAGGGGCATAGATTTTTGATTTCGCCCTGCAGAACTTTTTCATTTTCTTCTACTTAATATAGTAGGTGCACACCCATTTTACAAAGTTTTTTTCTAAAGTTAAATGTTGCGTCAATAAACCAATCCAATTACCATGTTCCATCCCTTTTTATACTCTGTTGAGCAGAGCTCACAGAGTATATTAAGTTTGATTGGATAACGGTTGGTTGTACATATATAAAGGAATCGAGATAGATATAGACTTCCATATATCAAAATAATCAGGATCGAAAAAAAATTTGATTGAGCCATGTCCGTCCGTCCGTCCGTTAACACGATAACTTGAGTAAATTTTGAGGTATCTTGATGAAATTTGGTATGTAGGTTCCTGAGCACTCATCTCAGATCGCTATTTAAAATGAACGATATCGGACTATAACCACGCCCACTTTTTCGATATCGAAAATTTCGAAAAACCGAAAAAGTGCGATAATTCATTACAAAAGACAGCTAAAGCGACGAAACTTGGTAGGTGAGTTGAACTTATGACGCAGAATAGATAATTAGTAAAATTTTGGACAATGGGCGTGGCACCGCCCACTTTTAAAAGAAGGTAATTTAAAACTTTTGCAAGCTGTAATTTGGCAATCGTTGAAGATATCATGATGAAATTTGGCAGAAACGTTACTCCTATTACTATATGTACGCTTAAAAAAAATTAGCAAAATCGGAGAAGGACCATGCCCACTTTAAAAAAAAAATTTTTTTAAAGTAAAATTTTAACAAAAAATTTTATATCTTTACAGTATATAAGTAAATTATGTCAACATTCAACTCCAGTAATGATATGGTGCAACAAAATACAAAAATAACAGAAAATTTCAAAATGGGCGTGGCTCCGCCCTTTTTCATTTAATTTGTCTAGGATACTTTTAACGCCATAAGTCGGTTAATGCCACGCCCAGTTTTTATACACAGTCGTCCGTCTGTCCTTCCGCATGGCCGTTAACATGATAACTTGAGCAAAAATCGACACATTTTTACTGAACTTAGTTCGCATGCTTACTTGAACTCACTTTATCTTGGTATGAAAAATGAACGAAATCCGACTATGACCACGCCCACTTTTTCGATATCGAAAATTACGAAAAATGAAAAAATGCCATAATTCTCTACCAAATACGAAAGAAAGGATGAAACATGGTAAGGTAATTGGATTGTTTTATTGACGCGAAATATAACTTTAGAAAAAACTTTATAAAATGGTTGTGACACCTATCATATTAAGTAGAAGAAAATGAAAAAGTTCTGCAGGGCGAAATAAAAAACCCTTAAAATCTGGGCAGGTATTACATATATAAATAAAGTAGCGGTATCCAACATATGACGTTCTGGGTCACCCTGGCCCACATTTTGGCCAATATCTGGAAAACGCCTTCACACCACTCCCTTTTAAAACTCTCATTAATAACTTTAATTTGATACCCATATCGTACAAACTCATTCTAGAGTCACCCCTGGTCCACCTTTATGGCGATATCTCGAAAAAGCGGTCACCTATAGAACGAAGGCCCACTCCCTTTTAAAAATACTCATTAACACCTTTCATTTGATACCCATATCTTACAAACAATGTCTAGAGTCACCCCTGGTCCACCTTTATTACGATACCTCGAAAAGGCGTCCACCTATAGAACTAAGGGCCACTTCCTTTGAAGATACTCATTAACTCCTTTTGTTTGATACCCATATTACATACCCACCTTTATGGCGATATCTCGAAACGGCGTCCACCTATGGAACTAAGGATTGCTCCCTTTTAAAATACTCATTAACACGTTTCTTTTGATACCCATATTGTACAAACAAATTCTAGGGTCACCCCTGGTCCACCTTTATGGCGATATCTCGAAAATGCGACCACCTATACAACAACCACCACTCCCTTTTAAAACCCTCATTAATACTTTTAATTTGAAACCCATATCGTACAAACAAAGTCTAGAGTCACCCCTGGTCCACCTTTATTACGATACCTCGAAAAGGCGTCCACCTATAGAACTAAGGTCCACTCACTTTTAAAATACTCATTAACTCCTTTTGTTTGATACCCATATTACATACCCACCTTTATGGCGATATCTCGAAACGGCGTCCACCTATGGAACTAAGGATTACTCCCTTTTAAAATACTCATTAACACGTTTCTTTTGATACCCATATTGTACAAACAAATTCTAGGGTCACCCCTGCTCCACCTTTATGGCGATATCTCGAAACGGCGTCCACCTATGGAACTAAGGATTACTCCCTTTTAAAATACTCATTAACACGTTTCTTTTGATACCCATATTGTACAAACAAATTCTAGGGTCACCCCTGGTCCACCTTTATGGCAATATCTCGAAAATACGACCACCTATACAACAACCACCACTCCCTTTTAAAACCCTCATTAATACTTTTAATTTGAAACCCATATCGTACAAACAAAGTCTAGAGTCACCCCTGGTCCACCTTTATTGCGATACCTCGAAAAGGCGTCCACCTATAGAACTAAGGGCCACTCCCTTTTAAGATACTCATTAACTCCTTTTGTTTGATACCCATATTGCACGAACGAATTCTAGAGTCATCCCTGGCCCACCTTTATGGCGATATCTCGAAACGGCGCCCACCTATAGAACTAAGGCCCACTCTCTTTTAAAATACTCATTAACACCTTTCGTTTGATACCCATATTGTACAAACAAATTCTAGGGTCACCCCTGGTCCACCTTTATGGCGATATCTCGAAACGGCGTTCACCTATGGAACTAAGGATTACTCTCTTTTAAATACTTATTAACACCTTTCATTTGATACCCATATCGTACAAACGCATTCTAGAGTCACCCCTGGTCCACCTTTATGGTGATATCTCGAAAAGGCGACCACCTATACAACAGCCACCACTCCCTTTTAAAACCCTCATTAATACCTTTAATTTGATACCCATATCCTACAAACACATTCTAGAGTCACCCCTGGTCCACCTTTATGGCGATATTTCGAAACGGCATCCACCTATAGAACTAAGGCCCACTCCCTTTTAAAATACTCATTATCACCATTCGTTTGATGCCCATATTGTACAAACAAATTCTAGGGTCAGCCCTGGTCCACCTTTGTGGCGATATCTCAAAACGGCGTCCACCTATGGAACTAAGGATTACTCCCTTTTAAAATACTCATTGACACCTTTCATTTGATACCCATATCGTAGAAACGCATTCCAGAGTCAACCCTGATCCACCTTTATGGCTATATCCCTAAATGGCGTCCACCTATAGAACTATGGCCCACTCCCTCATAAAATACTCTTTAATGCCTTTCATTTGATACACATTCCAGGGTTTCTCTCGTTTCATTTTCCTACATGGTTATTTTCCCTTGTGTTGTCACCATAGCTCTCAACTGAGTATGTAATGTTCGGTTACACCCGAACTTAACCTTCCTTACTTGTTTCGTATTTGGTATAGAATTATGGCATTTTTTTCATTTTTCGTAATTTTCGATATCGAAAAAGTGGGCGTGGTCATAGTCGGATTTCGGCCATTTTTTATACCAATACAAAGTGAGTTCAGATAAGTACGTGGACTGAGTTTAGTAAAGATATATCGATTTTTGCTCAATTTATCGTGTTAGGGGCCGAGCGGAAGGACAGACGGCCAACTGTGTATAAAAACTGGGCGCAGCTTCAACCGATTTCGCCCTTTTTCACAGAAAATAGTTATCGTCCTAGAATCTAAGCCCCTACCAAATTTCACAAGGATTGGTACATTTTTGTTTGACTTATGGCATTAAAAGTATTCTAGACAAATTAAATGAAAAAGGGCGGAGCCACGCCCATTTTGAAATTTTCTTTTATTTTTGTATTTTGTTGCACTATATCATTACTGTAGTTGAATGTCGACATAATTTACTTATATACTGTAAAGATATTGAATTTTTTCATAAAATTTGACTTTTAAAAAATTTTTTTTTTAAAGTGGGCGTGTTATTCATTCGATTGTGCTAATTCTTATTAGGCACACATATAGTAATGGAAGTAACGTTCCTGTCAAATTTCATCATGATATCTTCAACGACTGCCAAATTACAGCTTGCAAACCTTTAAAATAACCTTCTTTCAAAAGTGGGCGGTGCCACGCCCATTGTCCAAAATTTTACTAATTTTCTATTCTGCGTCATTAGTTCAACTCGCCTACCAAGTTCCATCGCTTTATCTGTCTTTTGTAATGAATTATCGCACTTTTTGTGTTTTTCGAAATTTTAGATATCGAAAAAGTGGGCGTGGTTATAGTCCTATATCGTTTATTTTAAATAGCGATCTGGTATGAGTGCCCAGGAACCTACATACCAAATTTCATCAAGATACCTCAAAATTTACTCAAGTTATCGTGTTAACGGACGGACGGACATGGCTCAATCAAATTTTTTTTCGATACTGATGATTTTGATATATGGAAGTCTATATCTATCTCGAATCCTTTATACCTGTACAACCAACCGTTATCCAATCAAAGTTAATATACTCTGTGAGCCCTGCTCAACTGAGAATAACAAGGAAGGGTGTCTAAGTTTGGGTGTAACCAAATATTATACACTCAGTGTGAATTCGAATTGTACTTTCAGATAAATTACTTTTTCGAACTTTGTTACGAAACTTGATAAGTGAAATATCATTGATACAAAACTATTTTTAGCTAAGATTTAGGTTTTTATTCCAGTCTACGACCCTTTTAAACACCTTTTATATAAAAGGGGCGTGTTTTTTAACTGATCCCGTCCATTTTTCCTAGAAATATTTTCTGCTATAAGGAAATTTTAAATTTTTCTTCGAGTTATGGCTTCCGAAACAAAGAAAATTGTTTGGTCATAAAAGGGGCGGTGCCAAAAAAATTATTTTTTTTTCCTTTTTCTGGTAACACCATTGATATAAAGCTCTTCCTTGCAATGATATAGCTAATTTTATTCGTCCGCGACCCTTTTTAAAATCTTTTATATAAAAATGGGCGTGGTCCTCACACCGATCTCGCTCATTTTTCCTCGAAGCATTCTCTATAGTAAAAGCAATCTCTCTGTCGAATTTTGTTATGATACAAGTGTCCTAATAACGGTCCACACATCAAATTTTAACATTCTAGAGAAATTATTTGCTAAATAATCAGGTTCTATGCGTTTTCCAAAATGTTTTATATGTAAGAAGTGGGCGTGGTTACCATCCGACTTCTGTCATTTTTAATAGCAATGGGATATGAGCGCCAAGAAATCCAGAAAACAAATTACGATATTTTATTCTCAATATTTACGCAAGTTATCGTGTGCACCGACAGGTAGACGGACGGATGGACGGACATGGCTAAATCAACTCCTATTTTCATCCTCAGCATTTTGATGGATGTCTGTTTTTATCTCGATTCGTTTATGCCCGTTATGTTACCAAAGTTAATAGACTCTATGGGCAAAGCGCGCGGAGTATAACAACTTGACCTTGAGTAGGCTTAACCTAAGTTTGTATGTAATTTTGTTATTTCAAATTCCTGAAATCTTATTTTTATTTACACAACCCAATTGGGTATAAAAAGCGCCCAAAAAATGAGTCTCGGTGTACTTGATACTTTAAAAGTGGTAGAAAAGGTTTTAAACTAAGTGAAATGAATCAACAAAATAAGTTCGCACTGCTGTTGGTCCTGCTTAGTTGCATTTTAAGCTATACGGATGCACAATTTTTCACTCCACCTGGCTCTATAAGTATACGTCAAAGCCCACATTCAGTGGCAATATTTATTAACAACGAATATAAATGTGTTGGTTCCATAATCAATATTGTGCTTACTACTGCGAGTTGCGTAAAAGATGTACCTTGTGATGGACTCTCCGTTCTAGCTGGCGTAACCGATATATACAGAGAAGAAGGGCAACGACTCGGTGTGGTGCATGTACATAGTGATCCTGATATAAATATAGCTGTGCTTAAAGTGGAAAGACGCTTTGAACTGAATGATGCAGTAAGAATAATAGGTATTGCCTATATCCCTTTATCAACGGACACTTTTTTGGATGTTAGAAGATGGCTTTTTGACAATGAAAATTGTATAAATCGTTCTTCTTTTCTAACAAAGAAGATAGTGGAATTAACAGAAAGGTGGAATGGACATGGGAATCTTAGAAAACGAATGTTAATATATGCTACATGTGATGAGGTAGATTTGAGTTTGAAAGATTCTGGAGCAGGAGGCGTCATATATGTTACATGTGGTCCGGATGATTTGGGTGCTGAAGATTGTGGAGCAGGACGCTTTCATAAGCCAGAACTTTTGTGGTGACTCAAAAAAACTGTTATAAATATGAAAATGCTTATAGGTGTGAATTTATAAATTTAACGAATCGATTTGTTCGATTTTTTATACATGAGTATGTGAGAAGGCAGGGTGTTATAGATTAACTATTGATTGGAATATCAGTTGATATCAGTTGAAATTATGATATTTTTTTGCTTTTATTATGTACAAATAAATTGTTATAATAGTGAGTAAATAAATATTTTTTATTTTATGCAATGAAAGTGTGACGCATGTAAATGAATTAAGTTGTGAGACCAAACTATGATAACAACTTTAAAGTTCCCTCGTGTACGAATAGATCAAGGGATGAAAACAAAATTGCGGAATGACTACTTTAAGGTCCTGGCAAACTCTGTAAAACAGCTGATCCAACGAATTCTATGCAAGTTAATCTAATCGGTAATTGAAGCCATTGAATAACGCCTCATAATCATAACGATACCATAGCCAACCAATTAGTTTTTGGTTTTGCACCATATCCATAATCTATAAATTTTTGCAATGGCCAATTTATTCACATTTTGAGGATTGTATTTTTCGATTTGAAATTTTTCTTATTGTAACGAATTTACTGCAAATCCTCTTATTTGCTACCTTCTGCTAAGTTCGAATCACTAAACTGTTGAATAAATAACTCCAATATTTAATAATGCAAAATGGCCTTTATTAAAGTACTTCACAATAACACTGATACTTCACAACTAATAGCCTGCTTAAATGAAACTGATTGTCGCGCCTCTACTGCTGCTGCTTTTATACTGTGTGATTTCCTCGTTGCATCTTCTAGGCGCTTCCAGAATTTACTTAGTTACTGGTATATTATTATAACTACAGATGCACGTGTGTAGCTCTCATATGCGCGTGTAGTTGTGAGCGATACTTCCGCAATTATAATTGCATACTTTTGGGAGCATCTCAGATAAGATATCTGCATGTGTTTGTGCGTTGCTTCTCCGCTGCGTATACGTACATATGTGTAGACATAATGATTGAATTATTGATGTGCATACAAGTCACTGCTTAGCATCGGCTTAGAGATGACAGTACCCTTAGTGTTGCTAATATTCGTAACAGTATTTTCTATTTTATGGCGGCCACCGTGGTGGGATGGTAGCGTGCTCCGCCTATCATACCGTATGCCCTGGGTTCAACTCCCGGGCAAAGCAACATCAAAATTTTAGAAATAAGATTTTTCAATTAGAAGAAAATTTTTCTAAGCGGGGTCGCCCCTCGGCAGTGTCTGGCAAGCGCTCCGATTGTATTTCTGCCATGAAAAGCTCTCAGTGAAAACTCATCTGCCTTGCAGATGCCGTTCGGAGTCGGCATAAAACATGTAGGTCCCGTCCGGCCAATTTGTAGGGAAAAATCAAGAGGAGCACGACGCAAATTGGAAGAGAAGCTCGGCCTTAGATCTCTTCGGAGGTTATCGCGCCTTACATTTATTTTTTTTTTTATTTTCTATTTTATAAAGTTGTGCCATTTTTGAGGTTAAGCCACCAATAAGCGATGCAAATATTTATACATTAATCTATGATTAAGTGAAAATATGGTTACGAATTGGGCGTTATGAATATGGCAAGTTTTCCAGGGCCTTTAAAGAGGCGATATTTTACCAAAATAGGATTTTACTTCGGCAGTAGGTGTTGCTGGATGTCGCACTGATCGAGCTTTTTAGGAAACGCGCGGACAGTGGTGCCACTATTTAAAAAAAATCTTTGCGCGTTTTACCTCAAAGTGAATTTAAGCCTAAACTTCGCTTCCCATTTGCGTTGTGCTTTTTTTAGTTTCTCCTACAAGTTGTAGAGGCGGAACCTACATGTATAATGCTAACAGAAATACACTCGCGGTGTTTGCAAAACCACTGCTTAGGGGCAATCTCGCATAGGAGAACTTGTTTTCCAATTGAAAAATTTTTTTTCTAAGTTGTTGATGTTGCTTTGTGAGGGACTTTAACCCAAGACCTTCAATGTGTTTGGCGGAGCACGCTACTACCATCCCAGCATACACAGTATTTAACGTTAGTTCTCTATTGAATCTCTAATCGAAAATTAGGTTAGAGAACTAGGTTAGAGTTCGAGTAGAGAAATATTTGGGAAACATTTGAAATGTGATGCTATCAGAGTTATCAATTATTTGTAGGACATGATCACTCTTCCTTAGTGTTATACAAAAGTATGAAAAATAGTCAAAACTTTTGCCATAATATTGGTAGTAACAAAACCAGTTTTTCATTTGTAATAATTAAAATTTGTAAGTAAAAATTTATAAAAAAAAAGTTAAAGAGTAAAAGGTAGCAAAATATTAGCATACTCTTTGACTGGCATTAGGAGGAAAACGTGCCCTCATCTACATATATTTCAAATCAAGGCAGAGCTAAATACTGAAGGAATAAGTGGCAGCGAAAATTTCGTTTGTGCTAGGTCATGATGCAATAAACCAGACAGGTGAAGTTAATATTACAATAAAAAGAAAATAAAAAAATTTTGAGCATTTCCTTTATATAAATGTACAGCAGTGTTTGGCAAGCGCTCCGGGTGTATTTCTGCCATGAAAAGCTCTCAGTGAAAACCCATCTGCCTTGCAGATGCCGTTCGGAGTCGGCATAAAACATGTAGGTCCCGTCCGACCAATTTGTAGGGAAAATCAAGAGGAGCACAACGCAAATTGGAAGAGAAGCTCGGCAGAGCTCACAGAGTATATTAAGTTTGATTGGATAACGGTTGGTTGTACATATATAAAGGAATCGAGATAGATATAGATTTCCATATATCAAAATAATCAGGATCGAAAAAAAATTTGATTGAGCCTTCCGTCCGTCCGTCCGTTAACACGATAACTTCAGTAAATTTTGAGGTATCTTGATGAAATTTGGTATGTAGGTTCCTGGGCGCCCATCTCAGATCGCTATTTAAAATGAACGATATCGGACTATAACCACGCCCACTTTTTCGATATCGAAAATTTCGAAAAACCGAAAAACTGCGATAATTCATTACAAAAGACAGATAAAGCGACGAAACTTGGTAGATGAGTTGAACTTATGACGCAGAATAGAAAATTTGTAAAAATTTTGGACAATGGGCGTGGCACCGCCCACTTTTAAAAGAAGGTAATTTAAAACTTTTGCAAGCTGTAATTTGGCAGTCGTTGAAGATATCATGATGAAATTTGGCAGGAACGTTACTGCTATTACTATATGTACGCTTCATAAAAATTAGCAAAATCGGAGAAGGACGACGCCCACTTTAAAAAAAAAAATTTTTTTAAAGTAAAATTGTAACAAAAAATTTAATATCTTTACAGTATATAAGTAAATTATGTCAATATTCAACTCCAGTAATGATATGGTGCAACAAAATACAAAAATAAAGGAAAATTTCAAAATGGGCTTGGCTCCGCCCTTTTCCATTTAATTTGTCTAGGATACTTTTAACGCCATAAGTCGAACAAAAATTAACCAATCCTTTTGAAATTTGGTAGGGGCATAGATTTTTGATTTCGCCCTGCAGAACTTTTTCATTTTCTTCTACTTAATATAGTAGGTGCACACCCATTTTACAAAGTTTTTTTCTAAAGTTAAATGTTGCGTCAATAAACCAATCCAATTACCATGTTCCATCCCTTTTTATACTCAGTTGAGCAGAGCTCACAGAGTATATTAAGTTTGATTGGATAACGGTTGGTTGTACATATATAAAGGAATCGAGATAGATATAGACTTCCATATATCAAAATAATCAGGATCGAAAAAAAATTTGATTGAGCCATGTCCGTCCGTCCGTCCGTTAACACGATAACTTGAGTAAATTTTGAGGTATCTTGATGAAATTTGGTATGTAGGTTCCTGAGCACTCATCTCAGATCGCTATTTAAAATGAACGATATCGGACTATAACCACGCCCACTTTTTCGATATCGAAAATTTCGAAAAACCGAAAAAGTGCGATAATTCATTACAAAAGACAGCTAAAGCGACGAAACTTGGTAGGTGAGTTGAACTTATGACGCAGAATAGATAATTAGTAAAATTTTGGACAATGGGCGTGGCACCGCCCACTTTTAAAAGAAGGTAATTTAAAACTTTTGCAAGCTGTAATTTGGCAATCGTTGAAGATATCATGATGAAATTTGGCAGAAACGTTACTCCTATTACTATATGTACGCTTAAAAAAAATTAGCAAAATCGGAGAAGGACCATGCCCACTTTAAAAAAAAAAATTTTTTTAAAGTAAAATTTTAACAAAAAATTTTATATCTTTACAGCATATAAGTAAATTATGTCAACATTCAACTCCAGTAATGATATGGTGCAACAAAATACAAAAATAACAGAAAATTTCAAAATGGGCGTGGCTCCGCCCTTTTTCATTTAATTTGTCTAGGATACTTTTAACGCCATAAGTCGGTTAATGCCACGCCCAGTTTTTATACACAGTCGTCCGTCTGTCCTTCCGCATGGCCGTTAACATGATAACTTGAGCAAAAATCGACACATTTTTACTGAACTTAGTTCGCATGCTTACTTGAACTCACTTTATCTTGGTATGAAAAATGAACGAAATCCGACTATGACCACGCCCACTTTTTCGATATCGAAAATTACAAAAAATGAAAAAATGCCATAATTCTCTACCAAATACGAAAGAAAGGATGAAACATGGTAAGGTAATTGGATTGTTTTATTGACGCGAAATATAACTTTAGAAAAAACTTTATAAAATGGTTGTGACACCTATCATATTAAGTAGAAGAAAATGAAAAAGTTCTGCAGGGCGAAATAAAAAACCCTTAAAATCTGGGCAGGTATTACATATATAAATAAAGTAGCGGTATCCAACATATGACGTTCTGGGTCACCCTGGCCCACATTTTGGCCAATATCTGGAAAACGCCTTCACACCACTCCCTTTTAAAACTCTCATTAATACCTTTAATTTGATACCCATATCGTACAAACTCATTCTAGAGTCACCCCTGGTCCACCTTTATTGCGATATCTCGAAAAAGCGGTCACCTATAGAACGAAGGCCCACTCCCTTTTAAAAATACTCATTAACACCTTTCATTTGATACCCATATCTTACAAACAATGTCTAGAGTCACCCCTGGTCCACCTTTATTACGATACCTCGAAAAGGCGTCCACCTATAGAACTAAGGGCCACTTCCTTTGAAGATACTCATTAACTCCTTTTGTTTGATACCCATATTACATACCCACCTTTATGGCGATATCTCGAAACGGCGTCCACCTATGGAACTAAGGATTGCTCCCTTTTAAAATACTCATTAACACGTTTCTTTTGATACCCATATTGTACAAACAAATTCTAGGGTCACCCCTGGTCCACCTTTATGGCGATATCTCGAAAATGCGACCACCTATACAACAACCACCACTCCCTTTTAAAACCCTCATTAATACTTTTAATTTGAAACCCATATCGTACAAACAAAGTCTAGAGTCACCCCTGGTCCACCTTTATTACGATACCTCGAAAAGGCGTCCACCTATAGAACTAAGGTCCACTCACTTTTAAAATACTCATTAACTCCTTTTGTTTGATACCCATATTACATACCCACCTTTATGGCGATATCTCGAAACGGCGTCCACCTATGGAACTAAGGATTACTCCCTTTTAAAATACTCATTAACACGTTTCTTTTGATACCCATATTGTACAAACAAATTCTAGGGTCACCCCTGCTCCACCTTTATGGCGATATCTCGAAACGGCGTCCACCTATGGAACTAAGGATTACTCCCTTTTAAAATACTCATTAACACGTTTCTTTTGATACCCATATTGTACAAACAAATTCTAGGGTCACCCCTGGTCCACCTTTATGGCGATATCTCGAAAATGCGACCACCTATACAACAACCACCACTCCCTTTTAAAACCCTCATTAATACTTTTAATTTGAAACCCATATCGTACAAACAAAGTCTAGAGTCACCCCTGGTCCACCTTTATTGCGATACCTCGAAAAGGCGTCCACCTATAGAACTAAGGGCCACTCCCTTTTAAGATACTCATTAACTCCTTTTGTTTGATACCCATATTGCACGAACGAATTCTAGAGTCATCCCTGGCCCACCTTTATGGCGATATCTCGAAACGGCGCCCACCTATAGAACTAAGACCCACTCTCTTTTAAAATACTCATTAACACCTTTCGTTTGATACCCATATTGTACAAACAAATTCTAGGGTCACCCCTGGTCCACCTTTATGGCGATATCTCGAAACGGCGTTCACCTATGGAACTAAGGATTACTCTCTTTTAAATACTTATTAACACCTTTCATTTGATACCCATATCGTACAAACGCATTCTAGAGTCACCCCTGGTCCACCTTTATGGTGATATCTCGAAAAGGCGACCACCTATACAACAGCCACCACTCCCTTTTAAAACCCTCATTAATACCTTTAATTTGATACCCATATCCTACAAACACATTCTAGAGTCACCCCTGGTCCACCTTTATGGCGATATTTCGAAACGGCATCCACCTATAGAACTAAGGCCCACTCCCTTTTAAAATACTCATTATCACCATTCGTTTGATGCCCATATTGTACAAACAAATTCTAGGGTCACCCCTGGTCCACCTTTGTGGCGATATCTCAAAACGGCGTCCACCTATGGAACTAAGGATTACTCCCTTTTAAAATACTCATTGACACCTTTCATTTGATACCCATATCGTAGAAACGCATTCCAGAGTCAACCCTGATCCACCTTTATGGCTATATCCCTAAATGGCGTCCACCTATAGAACTATGGCCCACTCCCTCATAAAATACTCTTTAATGCCTTTCATTTGATACACATTCCAGGGTTTCTCTCGTTTCATTTTCCTACATGGTTATTTTCCCTTGTGTTGTCACCATAGCTCTCAACTGAGTATGTAAAGTTCGGTTACACCCGAACTTAACCTTCCTTACTTGTTTCGTATTTGGTATAGAATTATGGCATTTTTTTCATTTTTCGTAATTTTCGATATCGAAAAAGTGGGCGTGGTCATAGTCGGATTTCGGCCATTTTTTATACCAATACAAAGTGAGTTCAGATAAGTACGTGGACTGAGTTTAGTAAAGATATATCGATTTTTGCTCAATTTATCGTGTTAGGGGCCGAGCGGAAGGACAGACGGCCAACTGTGTATAAAAACTGGGCGTAGCTTCAACCGATTTCGCCCTTTTTCACAGAAAATAGTTATCGTCCTAGAATCTAAGCCCCTACCAAATTTCACAAGGATTGGTACATTTTTGTTCGACTTATGGCATTAAAAGTATTCTAGACAAATTAAATGAAAAAGGGCGGAGCCACGCCCATTTTGAAATTTTCTTTTATTTTTGTATTTTGTTGCACTATATCATTACTGTAGTTGAATGTTGACATAATTTACTTATATACTGTAAAGATATTGAATTTTTTCATAAAATTTGACTTTTAAAAAAATTTTTTTTTAAAGTGGGCGTGTTATTCATTCGATTGTGCTAATTCTTATTAGGCACACATATAGTAATGGAAGTAACGTTCCTGTCAAATTTCATCATGATATCTTCAACGACTGCCAAATTACAGCTTGCAAACCTTTAAAATAACCTTCTTTCAAAAGTGGGCGGTGCCACGCCCATTGTCCAAAATTTTACTAATTTTCTATTCTGCGTCATAAGTTCAACTCGCCTACCAAGTTCCATCGCTTTATCTGTCTTTTGTAATGAATTATCGCACTTTTTGTGTTTTTCGAAATTTTAGATATCGAAAAAGTGGGCGTGGTTATAGTCCTATATCGTTTATTTTAAATAGCGATCTGGTATGAGTGCCCAGGAACCTATATACCAAATTTCATCAAGATACCTCAAAATTTACTCAAGTTATCGTGTTAACGGACGGACGGACATGGCTCAATCAAATTTTTTTTCGATACTGATGATTTTGATATATGGAAGTCTATATCTATCTCGAATCCTTTATACCTGTACAACCAACCGTTATCCAATCAAAGTTAATATACTCTGTGAGCCCTGCTCAACTGAGAATAACAAGGAAGGGTGTCTAAGTTTGGGTGTAACCAAATATTATACACTCAGTGTGAATTCGAATTGTACTTTCAGATAAATTACTTTTTCGAACTTTGTTACGAAACTTGATAAGTGAAATATCATTGATACAAAACTATTTTTAGCTAAGATTTAGGTTTTTATTCCAGTCTACGACCCTTTTAAACACCTTTTATATAAAAGGGGCGTGTTTTTTAACTGATCCCGTCCATTTTTCCTAGAAATATTTTCTGCTATAAGGAAATTTTAAATTTTTCTTCGAGTTATGGCTTCCGAAACAAAGAAAATTGTTTGGTCATAAAAGGGGCGGTGCCAAAAAAATTATTTTTTTTTCCTTTTTCTGGTAACACCATTGATATAAAGCTCTTCCTTGCAATGATATAGCTAATTTTATTCGTCCGCGACCCTTTTTAAAATCTTTTATATAAAAATGGGCGTGGTCCTCACACCGATCTCGCTCATTTTTCCTCGAAGCATTCTCTATAGTAAAAGCAATCTCTCTGTCAAATTTTGTTATGATACAAGTGTCCTAATAACGGTCCACACATCAAATTTTAACATTCTAGAGAAATTGTTTGCTAAATAATCAGGTTCTATGCGTTTTCCAAAATGTTTTATATGTAAGAAGTGGGCGTGGTTACCATCCGACTTCTGTCATTTTTAATAGCAATGGGATATGAGCGCCAAGAAATCCAGAAAACAAATTACGATATTTTATTCTCAATATTTACGCAAGTTATCGTGTGCACCGACAGGTAGACGGACGGATGGACGGACATGGCTAAATCAACTCCTATTTTCATCCTCAGCATTTTGATGGATGTCTGTTTTTATCTCGATTCGTTTATGCCCGTTATGTTACCAAAGTTAATAGACTCTATGGGCAAAGCGCGCGGAGTATAACAACTTGACCTTGAGTAGGCTTAACCTAAGTTTGTATGTAATTTTGTTATTTCAAATTCCTGAAATCTTATTTTTATTTACACAACCCAATTGGGTATAAAAAGCGCCCAAAAAATGAGTCTCGGTGTACTTGATACTTTAAAAGTGGTAGAAAAGGTTTTAAACTAAGTAAAATGAATCAACAAAATAAGTTCGCACTGCTGTTGGTCCTGCTTAGTTGCATTTTAAGCTATACGGATGCACAATTTTTCACTCCACCTGGCTCTATAAGTATACGTCAAAGCCCACATTCAGTGGCAATATTTATTAACAACGAATATAAATGTGTTGGTTCCATAATCAATATTGTGCTTACTACTGCGAGTTGCGTAAAAGATGTACCTTGTGATGGACTCTCCGTTCTAGCTGGCGTAACCGATATATACAGAGAAGAAGGGCAACGACTCGGTGTGGTGCATGTACATAGTGATCCTGATATAAATATAGCTGTGCTTAAAGTGGAAAGACGCTTTGAACTGAATGATGCAGTAAGAATAATAGGTATTGCCTATATCCCTTTATCAACGGACACTTTTTTGGATGTTAGAAGATGGCTTTTTGACAATGAAAATTGTATAAATCGTTCTTCTTTTCTAACAAAGAAGATAGTGGAATTAACAGAAAGGTGGAATGGACATGGGAATCTTAGAAAACGAATGTTAATATATGCTACATGTGATGAGGTAGATTTGAGTTTGAAAGATTCTGGAGCAGGAGGCGTCATATATGTTACATGTGGTCCGGATGATTTGGGTGCTGAAGATTGTGGAGCAGGACGCTTTCATAAGCCAGAACTTTTGTGGTGACTCAAAAAAACTGTTATAAATATGAAAATGCTTATAGGTGTGAATTTATAAATTTAACGAATCGATTTGTTCGATTTTTTATACATGAGTATGTGAGAAGGCAGGGTGTTATAGATTAACTATTGATTGGAATATCAGTTGATATCAGTTGAAATTATGATATTTTTTTGCTTTTATTATGTACAAATAAATTGTTATAATAGTGAGTAAATAAATATTTTTTATTTTATGCAATGAAAGTGTGACGCATGTAAATGAATTAAGTTGTGAGACCAAACTATGATAACAACTTTAAAGTTCCCTCGTGTACGAATAGATCAAGGGATGAAAACAAAATTGCGGAATGACTACTTTAAGGTCCTGGCAAACTCTGTAAAACAGCTGATCCAACGAATTCTATGCAAGTTAATCTAATCGGTAATTGAAGCCATTGAATAACGCCTCATAATCATAACGATACCATAGCCAACCAATTAGTTTTTGGTTTTGCACCATATCCATAATCTATAAATTTTTGCAATGGCCAATTTATTCACATTTTGAGGATTGTATTTTTCGATTTGAAATTTTTCTTATTGTAACGAATTTACTGCAAATCCTCTTATTTGCTACCTTCTGCTAAGTTCGAATCACTAAACTGTTGAATAAATAACTCCAATATTTAATAATGCAAAATGGCCTTTATTAAAGTACTTCACAATAACACTGATACTTCACAACTAATAGCCTGCTTAAATGAAACTGATTGTCGCGCCTCTACTGCTGCTGCTTTTATACTGTGTGATTTCCTCGTTGCATCTTCTAGGCGCTTCCAGAATTTACTTAGTTACTGGTATATTATTATAACTACAGATGCACGTGTGTAGCTCTCATATGCGCGTGTAGTTGTGAGCGATACTTCCGCAATTATAATTGCATACTTTTGGGAGCATCTCAGATAAGATATCTGCATGTGTTTGTGCGTTGCTTCTCCGCTGCGTATACGTACATATGTGTAGACATAATGATTGAATTATTGATGTGCATACAAGTCACTGCTTAGCATCGGCTTAGAGATGACAGTACCCTTAGTGTTGCTAATATTCGTAACAGTATTTTCTATTTTATGGCGGCCACCGTGGTGGGATGGTAGCGTGCTCCGCCTATCATACCGTATGCCCTGGGTTCAACTCCCGGGCAAAGCAACATCAAAATTTTAGAAATAAGATTTTTCAATTAGAAGAAAATTTTTCTAAGCGGGGTCGCCCCTCGGCAGTGTCTGGCAAGCGCTCCGATTGTATTTCTGCCATGAAAAGCTCTCAGTGAAAACTCATCTGCCTTGCAGATGCCGTTCGGAGTCGGCATAAAACATGTAGGTCCCGTCCGGCCAATTTGTAGGGAAAAATCAAGAGGAGCACGACGCAAATTGGAAGAGAAGCTCGGCCTTAGATCTCTTCGGAGGTTATCGCGCCTTACATTTATTTTTTTTTTTATTTTCTATTTTATAAAGTTGTGCCATTTTTGAGGTTAAGCCACCAATAAGCGATGCAAATATTTATACATTAATCTATGATTAAGTGAAAATATGGTTACGAATTGGGCGTTATGAATATGGCAAGTTTTCCAGGGCCTTTAAAGAGGCGATATTTTACCAAAATAGGATTTTACTTCGGCAGTAGGTGTTGCTGGATGTCGCACTGATCGAGCTTTTTAGGAAACGCGCGGACAGTGGTGCCACTATTTAAAAAAAATCTTTGCGCGTTTTACCTCAAAGTGAATTTAAGCCTAAACTTCGCTTCCCATTTGCGTTGTGCTTTTTTTAGTTTCTCCTACAAGTTGTAGAGGCGGAACCTACATGTATAATGCTAACAGAAATACACTCGCGGTGTTTGCAAAACCACTGCTTAGGGGCAATCTCGCATAGGAGAACTTGTTTTCCAATTGAAAAATTTTTTTTCTAAGTTGTTGATGTTGCTTTGTGAGGGACTTTAACCCAAGACCTTCAATGTGTTTGGCGGAGCACGCTACTACCATCCCAGCATACACAGTATTTAACGTTAGTTCTCTATTGAATCTCTAATCGAAAATTAGGTTAGAGAACTAGGTTAGAGTTCGAGTAGAGAAATATTTGGGAAACATTTGAAATGTGATGCTATCAGAGTTATCAATTATTTGTAGGACATGATCACTCTTCCTTAGTGTTATACAAAAGTATGAAAAATAGTCAAAACTTTTGCCATAATATTGGTAGTAACAAAACCAGTTTTTCATTTGTAATAATTAAAATTTGTAAGTAAAAATTTATAAAAAAAAAGTTAAAGAGTAAAAGGTAGCAAAATATTAGCATACTCTTTGACTGGCATTAGGAGGAAAACGTGCCCTCATCTACATATATTTCAAATCAAGGCAGAGCTAAATACTGAAGGAATAAGTGGCAGCGAAAATTTCGTTTGTGCTAGGTCATGATGCAATAAACCAGACAGGTGAAGTTAATATTACAATAAAAAGAAAATAAAAAAATTTTGAGCATTTCCTTTATATAAATGTACAGCAGTGTTTGGCAAGCGCTCCGGGTGTATTTCTGCCATGAAAAGCTCTCAGTGAAAACCCATCTGCCTTGCAGATGCCGTTCGGAGTCGGCATAAAACATGTAGGTCCCGTCCGACCAATTTGTAGGGAAAATCAAGAGGAGCACAACGCAAATTGGAAGAGAAGCTCGGCAGAGCTCACAGAGTATATTAAGTTTGATTGGATAACGGTTGGTTGTACATATATAAAGGAATCGAGATAGATATAGATTTCCATATATCAAAATAATCAGGATCGAAAAAAAATTTGATTGAGCCTTCCGTCCGTCCGTCCGTTAACACGATAACTTCAGTAAATTTTGAGGTATCTTGATGAAATTTGGTATGTAGGTTCCTGGGCGCCCATCTCAGATCGCTATTTAAAATGAACGATATCGGACTATAACCACGCCCACTTTTTCGATATCGAAAATTTCGAAAAACCGAAAAACTGCGATAATTCATTACAAAAGACAGATAAAGCGACGAAACTTGGTAGATGAGTTGAACTTATGACGCAGAATAGAAAATTTGTAAAAATTTTGGACAATGGGCGTGGCACCGCCCACTTTTAAAAGAAGGTAATTTAAAACTTTTGCAAGCTGTAATTTGGCAGTCGTTGAAGATATCATGATGAAATTTGGCAGGAACGTTACTGCTATTACTATATGTACGCTTCATAAAAATTAGCAAAATCGGAGAAGGACGACGCCCACTTTAAAAAAAAAAATTTTTTTAAAGTAAAATTGTAACAAAAAATTTAATATCTTTACAGTATATAAGTAAATTATGTCAATATTCAACTCCAGTAATGATATGGTGCAACAAAATACAAAAATAAAGGAAAATTTCAAAATGGGCTTGGCTCCGCCCTTTTCCATTTAATTTGTCTAGGATACTTTTAACGCCATAAGTCGAACAAAAATTAACCAATCCTTTTGAAATTTGGTAGGGGCATAGATTTTTGATTTCGCCCTGCAGAACTTTTTCATTTTCTTCTACTTAATATAGTAGGTGCACACCCATTTTACAAAGTTTTTTTCTAAAGTTAAATGTTGCGTCAATAAACCAATCCAATTACCATGTTCCATCCCTTTTTATACTCAGTTGAGCAGAGCTCACAGAGTATATTAAGTTTGATTGGATAACGGTTGGTTGTACATATATAAAGGAATCGAGATAGATATAGACTTCCATATATCAAAATAATCAGGATCGAAAAAAAATTTGATTGAGCCATGTCCGTCCGTCCGTCCGTTAACACGATAACTTGAGTAAATTTTGAGGTATCTTGATGAAATTTGGTATGTAGGTTCCTGAGCACTCATCTCAGATCGCTATTTAAAATGAACGATATCGGACTATAACCACGCCCACTTTTTCGATATCGAAAATTTCGAAAAACCGAAAAAGTGCGATAATTCATTACAAAAGACAGCTAAAGCGACGAAACTTGGTAGGTGAGTTGAACTTATGACGCAGAATAGATAATTAGTAAAATTTTGGACAATGGGCGTGGCACCGCCCACTTTTAAAAGAAGGTAATTTAAAACTTTTGCAAGCTGTAATTTGGCAATCGTTGAAGATATCATGATGAAATTTGGCAGAAACGTTACTCCTATTACTATATGTACGCTTAAAAAAAATTAGCAAAATCGGAGAAGGACCATGCCCACTTTAAAAAAAAAAATTTTTTTAAAGTAAAATTTTAACAAAAAATTTTATATCTTTACAGCATATAAGTAAATTATGTCAACATTCAACTCCAGTAATGATATGGTGCAACAAAATACAAAAATAACAGAAAATTTCAAAATGGGCGTGGCTCCGCCCTTTTTCATTTAATTTGTCTAGGATACTTTTAACGCCATAAGTCGGTTAATGCCACGCCCAGTTTTTATACACAGTCGTCCGTCTGTCCTTCCGCATGGCCGTTAACATGATAACTTGAGCAAAAATCGACACATTTTTACTGAACTTAGTTCGCATGCTTACTTGAACTCACTTTATCTTGGTATGAAAAATGAACGAAATCCGACTATGACCACGCCCACTTTTTCGATATCGAAAATTACAAAAAATGAAAAAATGCCATAATTCTCTACCAAATACGAAAGAAAGGATGAAACATGGTAAGGTAATTGGATTGTTTTATTGACGCGAAATATAACTTTAGAAAAAACTTTATAAAATGGTTGTGACACCTATCATATTAAGTAGAAGAAAATGAAAAAGTTCTGCAGGGCGAAATAAAAAACCCTTAAAATCTGGGCAGGTATTACATATATAAATAAAGTAGCGGTATCCAACATATGACGTTCTGGGTCACCCTGGCCCACATTTTGGCCAATATCTGGAAAACGCCTTCACACCACTCCCTTTTAAAACTCTCATTAATACCTTTAATTTGATACCCATATCGTACAAACTCATTCTAGAGTCACCCCTGGTCCACCTTTATTGCGATATCTCGAAAAAGCGGTCACCTATAGAACGAAGGCCCACTCCCTTTTAAAAATACTCATTAACACCTTTCATTTGATACCCATATCTTACAAACAATGTCTAGAGTCACCCCTGGTCCACCTTTATTACGATACCTCGAAAAGGCGTCCACCTATAGAACTAAGGGCCACTTCCTTTGAAGATACTCATTAACTCCTTTTGTTTGATACCCATATTACATACCCACCTTTATGGCGATATCTCGAAACGGCGTCCACCTATGGAACTAAGGATTGCT